>NC_136713.1:6668435-6865329 GCF_947650265.1 Symphodus melops
CCGATAATATCGGCCAGTATTAACATATTATCCAGTGACTATCTGGGTCTGCTACTTTTATCACAGATATGTTGATATAACTATATTTGTTCACCAGTCAAATAGCATTTTAATTTGAGTTTTATTGTATTACACTTGCAGTTCTCTCTCACCAGCCGAGTGTGCTCAATAGATATGCGCGTTCCAGATGAACTGGGAAGGGTGAGATTCCGGGTTCCCAGCTGGAAGTGTCAACTGGAATGCCCTCTGAAGTCGTATTTAATAGTCGGAGCCATTAAGAGAAGCCCGAGTTAGAATCCAACATGGCGGCTACGTGCATCAACCGTTCACTAAATCACTGAGATCATTGCATTGTATATCTTTAAAACTCACCATACATACAGTATGTTGAACAGGATGCTAATCTCTGTGGCGTCTGATCCTGCCGTCCTTGCTGACCCTCCCTAAGTGAAAGCTGTCCCATTAAAACGTAGCATTGCCGGTGAACCAAATCCAGCATTTCCATTTAAAATGTAATTTACCAAACAAACAAGTCGTCCAGACTGATATTTAGCTGAAGAGAGATGCGGGCCGTGTATTGTCAGCGGTCTGCAGAATACAGAACAGGTAGTGAGTCGGAATTGGCTGTTACAAACGTGACAGTGATTTATGTTTGGATGCAGAGACTCAGGGAGCCAAGTAATGTAGTGGTTATCAAGGTCTACATTCTTGCTGTTTACAATAATATTAAGGTTGGTTGTTTGGTTATCTGTCATCAGCTGAAGACGTTATTGTTTTTCAGAGCAGCATTTGGTGAGAACCTCATTTCAGTTTGCTGTTATGATGATGGTTATTTGATCGAAATGCTGTTATAAAAGAGACAGAAGACATCCCTCGATAGAAATGAACCACACAAACACACACAGGTTAAAGATGAACTCTAAGCCTGCGTGTCAACCCTCATAGAAAACAAGGTGAAGTAGTCCTGAATGCCAATGTGCGGTGTGATAATGCAGCACACGCTTTTGTCTTTCCGGGGTCCCAATCTCACACAGTCGCTCACACTTGGACGCCGACCTTGGGGCTATATTGTTATTCATCAGTGGACGGAGGCGAGCAGCTTGCCTGCTGTCCTCTTATCTCTGTGGGGCCAAAAGCAGCAGTGGGATGCCGATGGTGTTTCCAATCTGTCCCTCGCTGTAATAAGTATCTCTGTTTTAAATCAGCCAGCAGAGAGATCAAAGCAGCCTTGGATGATAAAAAAAGGACCTGTCCGTGAGGTGATTTACACTTTGCTGGAAAGTTGAGGTGATTACTTTTTATAAATAGTGCTGAAGTCTGTGGCGGCAGAGGCTCAGTTTAGTTTGTCATCTTGAAACCGGAATTTAGGGGGTTTGATCTCCAGCTCCCGCAGCCACATGTCTAATGTGTCCTTGGGCAACACACTAGACCCTAAGTTACTCCCACTGTTTCATGAGTGGCTTATGAATGAGAATGAATGGGATTGGTTACCTCTGATGGTCACTTTACATTGTGTTCAATAGGTTAGGTGTGACCTCCTGCGTTAAATCGCTTTGAGTGGAAGCTCAAGTCCATTTACCATTCAGAATTAGAGAAAGGAGAGCTCTGCATAGGCTTCCCTCTCAATGGTTGATATTTGGAACTTGCAGGAGAAGTAACTGGCAGAATGAAAACCAGAAAATGTAAAAGAAGTGTGTTATTTATGGATTGGAGGGATGTGTGTTGGCACAGACTCATAGTGTGGCATTTTCGGTTGCTGGTGGGAGATGAGGATAGTTCATATTTTTTTGTTGGATATTGAGTCTTCGACTTGTTGTGTTTCCACATTTAGCACAGGCATGTGGATGTTATCCTGCCGGGAGGACTGAACGCTACCCACAGTCCACAAACGAAATTGCTTCATTTACCTGCACACACATTTGAATGCATTGTGCTCAATGTTGACTGTTTTCTAAGTCTTTACACTGGTCTTTTAAACAGAATTAAAAGTTTTGTTTGACAGTCTACTAAATTAGTCGGCTTGGAAGAACCCAAGACATGATCTTCGATGGTTGTGTTGCACTTGGTGAGATGGACTATTTGCAAGCAGACAGGGACCTGAATTAAGTCCCTGAGGTAGCTGTTGGTGACAAAGCTCTTGCCCTTTGTCCGTGCATTGGAGCCAAGCAGATAAAAGTCTAATGGCTTTTAAAGGAATTGTATTTACTACTTATTATATGGTCATTTTTTCTTGTGTGACAGACAAACTCATTTGTAAATTCTGAGCTGATTATTTTACTGCCTGGCTGTCAGTCTTTATGTTGGCCACAGCACATTTACCATCCAAATGTAACATTCTGATGTATCATCTGTTGCCTGTCTGCTGCTCTGCTCGGTTTTTACATACTTGTTCATAATGTCATAATTGGGCTTTGAGCCATCCATTTTCCAACTGTGTGTGATACTGTGCACAGGTTATAAGACCGTGAAAAAGCACACTTTCACATTTCAGTTTTGAAGGTTGGAACTGTTTCAGTCGCTCTGTGATGCTACCCTGTTCATAACATTTTTAGAGACACTTTGGATGTCGAATGGCTTGGCAGGTCATGGGGGCTGTATTCAGTGAAGTGTGGAAGTACATTACAAGCTTCGAACTAAAAGGTACGACGTGTCCTTCACATGCCACACTTTAAAAAAAATAGAGGGCAGACTTGTTTAATAAACCATCTTTTTCTCATTCTCTTGCATATTTATAATCCTTTGCTGCTTTAGTGTGTATGTTGTTGTTCTTGAATCTCTCTCTCCGGATTGCCCTGCAGTCTGAGCTTTCATCTTTACAGAAGGCATCAGATATAGCATAAGAGCAAAGACATCTGATACTCAGTGGAAAACATTATAGGTAATAAACACACTTTATGTCCTTTCTTTCATCCCTTTAAGAAAGTCTTATTGATCAAATTAAAATTTGTAGACCTTGGTAAAAAGTTCATTGACTTCCCCCCCCCCACTTCTCCTTCTTGGCTTCTTTCCAATGTCACAGATCTCTGCTTCCCTTTATTATTCTGTCAATTTAAAATGATGCAACTCTTATTCAATCACTTTCTCCAATCTCTTAAGCCTAAAGGTACCACTCCTCTTGCTTACCCTTAAAGGAACCAATCATTAGTCACCGTTTCCTTTGACAATCCAATCAGCTTGTCCTGCAGTGGTCCCAGCTTCTGATGCTGGTGCCATGTATTTATTCTTTAATGAACTTAGCCTTTCCATCTATTTGAGTAACATGAGACATCTTTATCATTTTTTAAATTGGACTTATGAAGCTGTTTAAGAGGTTGACATTGCCTGTAGTTTATTTAAAGTCTTAAGTTGAGCAGTTTTACTTTAGCCTTCAGATTTAGTTTGGTGCCAGAATTTGAATTTGGATGGGTTAGAAAAAAAACTAGGGTAAAACTAATTAAGCTACCAGCTGATGGAGGTGTAATTCCTAAAGCTTCATGCAATCATCATTCAAAATGATGGTGATATGAATTGGGTTGCTAATTGTGGCTCTTTTTTGAACCACACCATAAATAACACCTCAAAAAGGGGTCTTGAGACCAAGACTGAATTTTGAGTACTGCAAGACTAAGTTGCACCTCTTGCTTTCTCAAATCTTTTTGCAACTACTGGACTAGCCGCCTGTAGGCCATCAGAAGGAACGCAAGTTTCAAACTTTTTCAAATTTTGAGATGACCTCAGTTGCTTTAGTTTTGGCATGATGTCCAAAACAAGAGCTTTTTTCCTCCTTCGAAGGACAATCATGTCCGCTCACCTAGGAAACTACACATAGGTCAGACAAAAGGATAAAAGAGGCTCAAATTAAAAACCCAATGTTAATGATTGATTACTGAAACCGCTTTCAAAAAGCTCCAAGGAATGCACAACATGAGTAACTCGAAACCGCCTCTGTCTGTAATAAATCCTGACAGGAAATTGAATGTGCTAACAGATGAAAGACTCTTCATTCTGTCTTTTTCCCGTCCTGAGATTGCATGCGACCGAACCAGTATGAAACTATGAGCCAGCAATAAGACCCTTTTTGTCTCTTGCCCTCAATTGCTGATGAGTGGATGCATTCGCTTTCGTGTGGGCCTGAGGGAGGACCGGGGTCATCAAAGAGACTTTGCATCAAAGCAGCCTGATGAAAAACGGCTCCCATTATTGCTTTGTTCTATCATTGTGAGGGAACTGACACATGCTTGTTATTTACAGATATGCAATGACTATACAGGCCAATTCCACAGGACTCCTTTTAACAGACTTTGAGTTCTTATTAGCCAGCTTATCTATATGCACATTAGTTTATGCCACCATATTGGGTAATAATGGATGTACTTTGCTAACCAAGCCAGTGGGTATGGGTCAACATTTTCGAATATTCAAATAGCCATTTAAATTATAAAATCAACATTTTCTCTTGATTCTTAAAATAAAAATATACCCCAATCAACTGCTGAATCTGCTAGCCAATTAAAGGTACGGTTTCCTGGTCCGTCTGTGTGACATCGAGTCAAAAAAATATACAAACGACAATATTAACTAGATGTGTTTTCCAATCATGTTTGAAACCACTGTGGCTCTGCAACACGTCGGAAATACACCTGACCCCAAGTTGTGTATGGAGGGTTTTTACTAATACAGATGGCCACTTTACGTAGAAGCCTCCACCATCAGTGTGTGAATGAGTCGGTGTGTCCTGTGGTGTAAAAGCGCATACAAGGGTCCATTTAGCATGAACTCAAATACCAGTGGAAAAGGGGGCCGTCATTGAGAACACTGGATTGGCAACGTGTTGTTTGAAAAGTGTGAACCATTTTTATACAGTTGGCCCTTAAAGCCATTGATTGTGTTGCACGTAGGCATGAGAAGTTTAGCTAGAGGGCAGTCAGTAACTGCTGTGTCATGTCGAATGGGAGGTAATGCTGTATTTTGTCAAGGCACTGAAATGGTAGGAGTACTGGTATAAATGATTGTCTAAAGTTTGTCATATTGTGGAAAAACATGATCTAAGACTATAGTTTTTCTGCAACACTGGTGATTGATGGTTGACAACGTTGTATTGCTGTTCCTTAATCCTGAGATAATCTGAACATCATTCTTCAAAGCCCCTTTCCTGAAAATATAAAGTCTGAACCCAGCTTCCAACTTTTTTAATGCGATCAAGTGTGCAGTCTTGCATTACTCCCTTGAGCAATGTTCACTCTTATAAATAGTTATCAGACTGTCCTGAACCATCAGGATAACTTCTATGAGCTCTTAAATCTTGGGGTGTTCATCTTGAGGATATCTACTTCCATCTCTCACTGAATGTGTCCGTTGACGTTATGTCTCCCCTCTGCTGTCCTGATCTGACAGCTGGGTGACGACACATTTGAGGAAAAAGCCAGGATGCTATCTGGCAATAACTGTCACTGAAGGCTGTTTTCTGACAGCAGGGTCAGGTTGATGAAAGAACCCATTGGGCTATCTCCATTAGGATTTCTATTATATTGTACTGTTACAGGCCTGTATCAAGTGATGGCACTAAACTAATGAAAGTCAAATGTAGCCTTTTACTCACAAGAGCTTTCTTTCATTACACGCCCAGCTGAATTGCGCTGCATTACATGGAATGCTAAACATACTCTACACTCTTTTGCATTCAATTACAGTTCATCATCACTGCTGGCGTTCATTCGGGGTTCGTCCTTGGCCCCCTTGTGAGGGCAGTAGCAGCCTCTCGCTTAGGCTGAACCATCTGTGCTTGTGCATACAAAAACACACAATAAGGTTCTGACTTGTTGAGGTCTTATGACAAGCTCTATGAGGAGACGGTATAAGCGAGCGTCCAGGTTAGTAAGAGTAATTGATCGCCTCTGTAGCTGGAAGGTTTTTCAAACATTTGCTCACTGACCTATCTCGACTGGAGCTAGAAAAAGCCTTCCTCATTGGAATTGGAAAAAAAAATATTTGGTCAATGCAAAAGACATGAAACAAGTGTGCAGAGTTCTATTTCTGTTATTTATTGGAGGAAAGGCACTTTCAGGCTTAAAATAACTCAAAGCCAAAATTCCTTCTGGATAATTTTTTCAAGGGAGCATTCTGAGGTCTGCAAGACTAATGCATGTTGCATCAAAGTTAATGTGCTCATGGACACGCTCACTTAGCAAAACCAAACAGGGTGAAAAGAAAAAAACAAACAAACATGAGAGACGGGGTCTTGCACCCATCAGCGTCCCATTCTGCAGAGTCAGCTTTCCCCTGCCCATCACCCCTCCCGTCTCTCTCAGTTGCTTTCTCTTCACAACCAAAGCACTTTTACCCTCCTTTTCTGTCCCTCCTCCATCTCCACTCTCGATTTCTTCTTGCCCCCCTCCTTCTTTTGCATCTCCTGCAGAGATACTTGCAGCGCAGATGAACGGAGGGCAAAGCCCGAGCCAGAGAGCATCCGTCATCCATTCATTTTGTCCTCCATCCCCCCCCTCTTTCTCCCTACCCTCTCTGTCCATCCCATTCTTCTCCCATTCCCCTCTCCCTCCCTCTCATTTCTCGCCTGCTTGCCGCGGCTCGGAACACTGCACTTCTCTATGCGCTGAGATGGAGAGCACACACGTTGGGCTTATTGCATCTCAGCAAAGCCAGGTGGAGAGCAGCGGAAAGGGCTGACTCGTGCCGGGGAGAGGGAAGAGTTGGGAGGGGTTTGACCCTCATTGCCTCAGTCATCACTTCAGAAAGCAACATAGTGAAAAGACTGAGAACAGGAGTGACGAATCCCACGCATGGGACATTCAACAAGGGTGATACTTGCTGCTGTTTGAGTTTATTTCCTCGAAGAGATTCAGACTTTGGCTTGCTTTTGATATGGATCCAGGTTGAATTTGGATTGTGTGGATTTTAAATATAGCGGGATTTGAGGGTGGATCAGAATGCTGATGTGGAGCACCTGAGGTTGGGGACGTAGCATGTTTGGTTTCTCCAAGATGCCAAAGCTATCTGGGTGAGTGTCACTTATCCAACTACTGTTCTCATCAGGACTTCAAATCATATTTTCTTTGCCTTTTATCCATATTAATAAATGTCTACCTTGGGGACAAAGTCGAGATAATTCATCCGAGATTTCCCCTAAATTTTCTTGACAGATCGAATACGTAGTAGCACAAGCCTATAAAAGTCGTGCCTTCCAGAGATTCTTCTTGGAATACCCAGTCAATTATCCGTACATTTACTTTAATCAAAGTTTAAGACTGTTGACCCTGGGGTCCTTAATGTCAGTTCTTGTGTTGGTGGTGCATTTCAAGAGATGCTACAAATGTATTCTGCTCCATTGTTGTGGTCAGACTGGATCCTGACTGTGGTTGGTCATTCGAAGAAATCCCCTCCTCTTGGGATGACTGATTCAACTCACCCCATTGTGTTTGACAACAGCAACAACAGAGGTGCAGGGACTGAAAGAATAAGAGAGGAACCAGGCAGCGAGGAGCTTAAGAAAGAGATCAAGGAACAAGAGTAGACGCGTAATAGTTATTGAAAAAGACTCGATCCAGTCAACACAGATGGAGGTATTAATTTAATAATGTTGGTGTTTTACAGAATTTTTAAGTTTCTTTTCTCTGAATCAGTCCAGTGTACACGCTCTTCATCCTTGCCAGGTTGAGATGAACCAACACAAGCCTGAATGAATGAAACACTAAGAAGTCTTACTACCGAAGAGACTATATAAGTAGGAGCTGCAGAGATGATGAAGGGCTCGGATCACTCCATGTGATGTTATATGCTCACACTTAAACACCACGATAAATATATGGACGCGCATGCAAGTTAATACGTCTGCCATGATCCTTGACTCGTGTGTGTGGTCACGTCGCTAAGCTCGCTAAACATGGCTCATTGTAAATCTTTTAAACCTACACATATACAGTCAGAGGTGAGCATCTGGAAGGCAACTTCTAGTGCGGTCAGAGACAAGAAAGGAAAGAATACCAAGGAGCAGACATAGTTCAGTTTTAACTATTTCTACAAATTGGTTCCATATTGTAAAAATGCAGTTCATGTACTGACGTTTAACTGAGGTATTTTACCTTGTACTACATTCTGGTTATTGGAATAAATGTCAAAGCTACAGGAAGGGTTTTTATCTGGTTCTGAAACAACCTCAATTTCATACTGACACTTCGATTTGATCTACAAATTTAAACAGGACCATCACAGGTTTGTTTTTGTTTTTTTTAAATCTGAAACTGCTGCTGTGGGGTCGGTGTAAGTTGAGAGATAAACTGAACGCTGAGTGCTTCATTTGACTGAACATGACTTAGGCATGTACAAGACAAGATTAGCAAAGAACGCTTTGTATACAGCGGAAGCCAAAAAAAGACAAAAATCGAAAGCGCTTTAACGCCCAACTAAGAAAGATACCATGCTTTTTTTTGGAACAGTTGAAGGTGTTGTGAATTGAAAATATGTGGTTATGCCATTGTTAAATTGGCTTCAACTGTCGGTCACAGTTGTTGGGTGTTTTGGACGAAATGCTTGGCAGCTGAATCCCAGAAAACTTGGGATTTTCTTTCTCCTCAATACTCAAATTCTGGTTTGTTTTACTTGACAAGTTTTGACTGTTTGGTCTCTACATTGAACTTGAATGCCGGACCCATTTTCTCTTAGCGTTATGTAATGTACCAAATGCTAGCAGTTGACGACTGCCATCAGTCTGTGAATGTGCTCTGTAACACATGGCTCCATTCTGTCTTGTCTCAAATTCGCTGTGCTGTAGAACAGTTGAACAGAACATGGGGAAACCAAAGCAACACAGTGTTCTTTCTATGGCTTAAATGCCAGTGTAGCACTTATTCTGTGAACCAAATTGAGTGTCCTTAAAAGTAGTTTTCTTCTACATTATTATACTGTATGTTGCACGCTATCACATCTTTATGTGACTTCAACCCCCAGGAACAACTTCCACTTCCTCTCATGGCCACACCCACTGTTTCCCACCATATTTGGCCCGATACGACATTGACAGACTGTAAATTAGGAAAAAATTAATAATGGCGCAACACTAACAAGCACCAAGAGAGTGTTTGCATCACTGGCACATTAGCTCTGCTCTGCCTTGTACCCAGATGGCTGTTGTGAATCCATGAGCTGACATAATACATTTCCGGAGCCTTCTGTTTGCAGATGGCGTACAAGCCAAATTTGGATCATAAACTTTAATGAGAAGTTGTGGATCATCCGTTACGTTTTAATGCTCGTGATCAATCATTGACTGTAAGATGGGATGTAAAACAGCTGCAGCAGGTGAGAGGGTAGTGTGATTTTCCTGCTTGTTTTTTTTAAATTTTTTAAATCTAACTTTGGACCAATAGAAGGTTTGTCATGACACATTGGTTTTTATTTTTTGGACCATTAACCTAATCACTCTTTTCCATTCCATTCAGTGCTCTCCGAAGTCAAAGACGGGACCTGTATCAGCGTTTGTACTGTGGGAAAATATTGGCTGTCGTGTCTCGGCATTTGGCAGTGAAACTAGCCAGCAGGGCTTGTTTGTGTTCTGAATATCAGATTACAATGCCACGTGCCAAATTGCCTTCCGCTTTATGCCAATGCATGCTGCTACTTCAGAGGGCAGAGATCCATTGTAGCGAGGACCATCTGACAAGTCGTGGTGTCCTAAACAGTATTCTGAGTCATATTCAGTTTAAGTGTGATGTTTTATTGTAACCTCAGACATTGCATCCATTTGTAATAGTTTCACCTGTTACATATAGTTCTTTAGTGGATGAACAAGCTTGAAAAACCAGTAATTACTCTAAGCACATAAACCCTTGCAACATCATATCTTTCCTATTTTTAAATACCTATTTTTCTTCAAGTAAAGGAAGAAAGGGTAATGAGGAAGGATATTGTTAAGGTTAGGAAACAAATATTGTTGGTGGCAGATAAATTAGCTAATTTGTCTGTAGATTCTGGCAGCTAAAACACTTGATAGTTAATGGGGGGGGGGGGGGGGGGGGTTAAAAAAACCCCAACTAAATAGTGACCTATTGTTGCAGTAAGGAGCGTTCAATCCCGTTTGTTTTTATAGACCCATTGACTGTCTCTCAAAAGGAAAACTGTAAGGGACACCTGAACGCTTCCACTAATATAGTTTTGTGGTAAATAACAAGACAGACGTTGATTGTCATTTTGAGTGATTCAGACTCTCTTGATCTTCCAAATGAAAGCCATATGAGCCTCCACCCAATCATCCACCAGTCTGACCTCCACTGCAATATTTCTTCACCTCACCCCACACAGGCTGATGTCCGTCGTCCAGAGGCCCTGAATGTTGGCATTGGACGTAAATCAAGAGGTGCAGGATCGTCCAATTTGGACATAATTCCTCGGCCGCTATGGCAGATTTTCCATATTTGCTCACCTTGAGTGTGCAAATCCTTGGGAACATCACAACTCCCTGATTCTTGTTCTTTTTCTTCTGTTAAACACAAAAATATTGTATTACTATTGGATACTAAAAACCAACGGTCCTTTTTTCTAAAAAGTGAAAAGTTACTGTTTGAGGATTTTTGGGGTGGGCTGGGGATGCTGCCAATCTGTATCCAAAATAACCAATAAAAAGCCCATTTTCTAATCTTACATCCATGAGCTTTGTTCAAGGCTACAACTGGGCCAAAGCTAACTTTGCTTTGAAGGTTTGAAGAGGAAGAGATGGCCGGCCATCATGTTTGCATTACTGTCTTTTCAGTGACGTACTGTATATAGCTTCAGTTGAGATTTGTTTTCTCTTTTTTGTGTGTGAGTGTGTGTGCAAATGTCCTGTTACTTGGCGTAGGCGGCTGAGTCTCAGCACAGAGCACACATGTCAGAACACACAAATCAGAGACAGGCAGAGGAGGAAAAAAAAAATAACATCAGGCCACTACTGCATACACCCCCCACTACATTTCTCCCTGTCTCACTCTCTGCCCGTAACCCTTAAAGTTGCACGATTTTCTTGATTTGAGTCTGGATAATCCTCCTAAGGGATTTGGTCGGTGACCAGTGCAGGAGGGGGCTGGCAGGGTGAACACACTGTTGGCTGTTTCATTCAGTATATGAAATCCCATCACACGTCTCTCCTCCCTCCCTCTCTCACTCTCTTACCTATCCGTCTGCTTCATACGACAGCACATCCATCCCTGCCTGTTATTTAAAGTCTCCTACGTAAATATGATCCATCTTTCAGACTGATAAAGTGGCGCTGGAATATATTTTAGGGCTGATTTTGTTTATGCATGTGCAAAAAAAAAAACCTCCCTTTCCACACTTTGCTACATTTGCATTTCAGCTCAGCATCGCACCAATCAGAATTGGGAGGCTTTAATCAATCATACATTCTCTTCTGCAGGGATTCATCTCCCGGTGTTCCCACATTTTAATTTCTGTATTTCCATTCATCTCTCACACAGATAACATTAAAGCACCCAAGCAAAGCGTGCACTACTTCCGCCCCTCCATTTATACAAGACACCGAAATTTGATCAATTATGCAAATGAGGCAAAGCCCATTTAGCATCTTTCCCAGTTCACTTCGCGACTTCCTTCCCTCCGTCTCTGCTTCACTGGGAACAAATAACTTTCAGAACAAGCATCTTCTCCCAATTAAGCTTCCATTCTCTAATGGGAAGCACGCTGATATGCAGCTACAATACAGCAGCTGATGATGCGGAAAAAATGTGACGCTCTTATTGAATGTTTGTCCCCACAGGAGTTCTCCACATGTTCTGTAAATGCAAAGAGAATCTGGCATACAGCATGTTTTCCCTTGTTAGCACTTTCATGTCTCATGTATTGTGCATGGATCTGGGGTCAAGAAGCAACGCTGCTTGGTGCATTATTTAGCGGTGCATAGGCTTGTATTCATAAATGGCTAAATGCGTTGTTTCAACCGAAACTGAAGTCCAGTTGCTGCTGCTGTCTTCGTTGTGTTTCTTTATTCCCTTCCACAACATCATAACAAGGCATGCCATGGTGTTTGACCGCTCAACACTCCACAGAAGAATCCCTGAGAACGAAGGCATTGAAGTGAAGTTTGAACCGCTGTTCAACGCTACAGCACTCACGAAGTTCAGTGAACAGTTTGCTGAAATGAAACATCTTTTGAACTTGCTGCAAGTGTTTCTCCTCAGTAAAAAGTCATTTTAGCCTTTGCATCTGTCGGCCACAAGTTAGTGCAACATATCTCCTATGGGGCGGCAGTTGCTCAGTCTGTAGGGAATTGCTTTGGGAACTGGAGGGTCGGCCATTTAAGTCACGTTCCAGACCAAGTTGGGAAATTGGTCTGGTTGCTAAAGGGAGGCCAGTTCACTTCCTGGGCTCTACTTCTTGTTAGTTCTCTTTATGCTAAATGTATGCTCAGCTAGGTACTTCCTTTTCCTAGTCTTATCATACAGAAGTATACAAAGTGTCAGACCATTCATTCATTGATTCAGCAAAGAATGTTTGTAGAAATTGTGATGCAAAGAAAGTATGCATGGCCACGTGGGAAATGCAATTTCAACTTAACACTCATTTATGAGCACAGTGCATGTGAAAGTGAGATATGTAGCAAGCCACTTTACATTCTTTATTAGTCTTCACCGATTTGACCACTCATACTGCAGGATGACGGCGTTCAGTGTTTTCTCTTCCCGGCCACACTCGTACTGTACATCAGCCTTTGCAAGTGCAGACTCAATAATTGATCACTTGAGCCAAGTTTTACTACATACAGTGCACTTCTCTGTGCTTGTAGGACACAAGGAAAGTTAAAAATATCTTCTACAGCGTGCATATTATATTCTCTCTCTCTCTCTCCGGAGCACACGTTGGTGTTCTGGGTGAGCTTTACGACAGGGACGGAGACAGCACTGTGGAACAAATGAATCAAACATGACAGGAGAAGATGTGAGTAACGAATTCTTGTGATTTTTCTTTAATGTGTTTTGCTAGATTTGTTTTTGTATTTGCATATATATGTGCCGAGGACGTTGTTTCTTCTCGCTTGAGATCGGGAGTTTTGAGCTGCAGGGGAGCAAATGGATTGAGTGGCACAGTATTTCAAGTGATTGATAAATAAAGTACAAGCACAGTATATCTACTCTTAAAATGCATGCATATAATTGTATGACAAGGCAGATGATGGATGCTCACTCTGAAATCATCCCGTTGTTTGTTTGCTGATACATTGTTTGCTAAAGAGGCTAGTAGAGGGATTAGTTCTGCTCCAGATACTGTCACATAATAGCTAAGTGCCATTGAGTATTCCTGTGAGCGACCCACACCTAATGTACTGTAAACATACATACAGCACAGTGTGCGTACACTTGTGTTTTTGAGCCAGGCATGTGTACAGTTTGTGTTAATTTGAGGTCAGGAGGAGAACATTGCGATTACTTTCCCTTATGACATGGAAATGAATCAACTAATTCAATTTAAAGTACACTGAAACGAGACATCACCCCATTTCTCTGAGCATAGCAGAGTGAAGCTGAGTAACAGCTGAGCTGCGCATCTGCATTATCAAGTGAGCATGCGACATAGTGGAAGAACAGGAGGCACTGAATCCGAAACACAAGTTGAAACCCATATGCTGTTAGTGACTCAGTAAACAATGAGACCAGGTGAAACCCAATCAACTGTCTTATTTCATCCTTTTTTAACAAATCAAGGGACGACATGTTTCATCTAATACATCAAATATTTAAACGCAGGAAATGATGCGAAATCAGCCCCTACAAAATAAAACATTGATGTTTGACAATTCGACACATGACAGTCTCCCGAAACCGTGTGTGAAGTTTATTGTTGTAAATCCTCTCTGATCCTGATTTTGATCATGCCTATAAACCCCTTTATTTCAGCCCTGCTCAGAACAGGCTGTTTCTGTGTCTGTAGCTTTAAATATCTACATTTTGTGGCTTTGTGATGTCACAAAGGGAACATTTTCCCACCCTTACTCAGAACACCAGTAGATTAGCAGTATGCAGAAGTACTCCTTAATTTTTCGATTGTATATTTGCAAATGTACTTCGAAGACTGCATTGTGGCAACATGCTTATCCTTCTCGAACTTATACTGGCTGCACTTTTTAATATCTTTTTCTTACACTGCAAATACACAGAGAGAAGAAATTTTAATTCAGACATCACAATTCAAGAAATAAGATGAGAGCTTTTCTTTCTCTTCATATCAGCGAATATAATCTTGTGTAATCTTTTTTAAAGAGTGTTAAGCAACACTTGGTCTGCAATGGCATTTTTAGCCTGTGAAATGATGCTTTAGTGTTCGCTGCAGATGTTCACATCGGCTGTAATGTCATCAGCGTGTTTGCGTTTTGACTTGGACTGAAAATGCAAGTCACTAAAATCCATTTACTGTATATTTACACGCATTGCAGCCACAGCTTCTTTTACCCACAGTGCTCACACACACACACGCACACGCATACACAACCTTTCCAATTGACTTTAACTAACTAGATGGGGGAAGTCGATGCTTGTTCGTCACTGCATCACGTAACAGCATATAATGTCAGCCAACCAGAAACTAATAGCTCGTGAAACTTCCCAAATGCAAATATGACCTGGTATGAAGGGCACAAAAAGGGACAATAGGGGGACTGTTTCTTAATTGCCTTGATTTGTCTCTTGGGATCTATCTGCGTGATCCAGGTCTTAATGTGGAATCTCAGAGCTCATACTCAGATCAATTAATGGACAGCCAAGTGTTTACCCATCAGTTTTTTTGCACTTCCAATAAAGGTGCTGGGATAAATAAGCTTAATGAATTATTGGTAAAAGTTGTATTAGTTAGCATTTGCCCCTGTTTATGATCATGGTCTTAAATATGCGATAATGAATTTTTCCACGTAGCTTTTGGTAAAAAAACAAAATTCATTGATCAATCACCATTCAGGAAAAACAACAGTATTTCACAGCAAATCATGATGAGTCCTTGTGAAAACATTATCTAAATGTTGCTCTGCTTCTCTGTGTATTTTCTGCCCTTTGCTTCCACTGGGCTTTATGTGACATTTACAAATAATCAATGGCTTGTGTTGCGCTGTGCTGTGGACTGTGTCGTCCCATAGAGATGTACTGCTGAGCTCCAAAGGTTGAACAGCAACATTGTGAAGTGCTGTTGGTCTGCTGGTGATACAGGTACAATGGGAGCTAACCGTGCATCACACTGTGACAGGGTGAAGCACAAGTAGAGTACAGTGGAGTGTTGACCTTCCCTTGTAACTCCATTATTTAGATGTAGTAGTAGACAAAGGGTAAGTAAACCCCGGAGAGTAAAACATGCATTTCTGGAAGGAAAACTACATTTAACGCAAAGTAATGAAAGAATCCATGGTGAGATTCCAAGACAGGTGGACCCTCTAAGGTATCAAGTTTAACCAAACACTATTCAATATGAAAGTATCCGAAGTAGCTAAAGGGTCATGCTACTTATTGATCTTTGTTTCAGCTTCCCACTTCCGTATCGATCGCAAACCTGTCATCCAATCCAAGCTTCAAATGTTCCATGTTTCCATTTGCGATCAATCACTTTTTCATCAGCATTGGCCTATGACAACTTTTTTTCTTTGAACACTTCACAAAAAAGCCTGCATGGTGGTTAGAGCTGTGCCCTCATGGCGAGGAGGTTCCTGATTCGATCCCTTATTCAACAGCATCGCATGGGTTACCTCTGGGTACTCCAGCTTTCTCCCACAGTCCAAAGACATGCTTGTTAGGCTCAATTTCTGACTCTAAATTCCCCTTCAGTGTGAATGTGAGTGTGGCTGGTTTTATGCCTCTGTGTGTCAGCCTTGTGATTGACTGGTGAACAGTCCAGGGTGTACCCTACCTCTCCCCCTTCGCGACCCCAAATGGGAAAAGAGGTACATAATAATGGATCAGTCGGGACATAACAAAAAAAAAACCAGTAGGTCTAGACTGTATTTCAAATTGTTTTCGGAGACCCAACACCAGTCTTCGATGAACAAATGATTTGGCATCACTAGCAAGAAACCTCTGCAGCTGGACCAGATTCTTTGGTGGATCGCCATTTGATGTGAATGGGATGGGCCAAGGAAGTGGGATAGAAAGAGAGACGGAAAAAGTGAGGAGATCCAGGTCTTGGGAATCATCAGACCATGATGAATGGATCTGGGAATGATGGACAGCCTCCATTCCACTTAACAAGTTACAAACCATTCCTTGGATATGGTGTTAGGATAAGTTTTAAATGACTTCACTTTATCCATGAGGTCTATTTTTCTTCCTAAGTCATCTTTGTCTTCTGTTATTAACTGAGTGAAGTAATGGGAAGCACGTCGTACGTCTTAACAGCCCTTGTCCAAATCTTCCCCAGACTATGGGTACCTCTACAAGTCTTGAAATCTGTTGTATTGATTTTCCTTTTTGTGGTTACAGCCTTATTTATATTCTGTTTTCGTATGCTTGTATTCACTGCCAGATCCTATAAAACTTTAGCTCTCCCATTGCGATCTCAAGGTTTCAATAGATATTATCTTTCCTTATATAGATGAACACTCTATCCTCCAACCAAATGCTGCTCCACACTTAAGGGGAAATGTGTAATCTTGAGAGAAGTGTGACCTTGTCTCAGGCTGTTAAAAGCCATTTTGCGCTGCAGTTATGGCCTGTCATTGAGCGGAGATGAGTTTGTGTGTGTGTGTGTTTTGTAATCATTCCATTTGGAGTAGACTGAGAGTGCTTGTTTCTGGTTTGGAGACTTCAGAGGGTGGGTTTCGAAAGAGTATAACAAGAGTCAACAAACAGATTGCGGTTAAAGGGCTGTTCTGAAAAAATGCCAGCAGCTGCAGTCTGCTGGTTGTCCACCAGAGGCTGGTTCCAAAAGTGACATTTGCAAAAGTGCATTTTTGCTGCAGGGATAAAAAAAGATGGTGCCAGGCAGGTGCTAGCAGCTGTTTACAAGTTACTACATCAGCTAACGCCAGTCACACACTTGAACTCTTAGCCATGTGTATGTTATTGGCGATTCCTTCATGAAAATATTGCACAAATAAATTGACTCGTTTGCTTCCGAGCTAGTATCTATAGTCTAACAGCAGTTCTGAGCATTCAGTCTTTCAAATGTTGATCTATTTGTGGGGCTGGTGCTTGTGTCGAGTGCCTAGCATACAGAGGAAACTGTATAGTTCTTTTTACAGCAGCCGTGGGTTTGAATCCAACTTTGATTAGAGAAGCACATAACACGGAACAGCACATCGTGCAAGATCCGTTAAAAAGCAACATTTTTAATTTCACAAATGTTGCACTTTGTTTTGTTGTTCGGCCATCATTCACTCTCCCAACAAAGATTTGTACTTTTTAGTTGTTTAGGGAGAGGCAAGTAAAGGCTAGCAAGAAGCTAGCAGGCTGAGAGATCCAGAGATTATCTTAGCCTCTTTGGTAAAATCGACATCTCTTTTCAGCTTTTACCACACAGAGAATCTGATCTTGCAGAGACTGTATGGCTTTGATATCTTATGAACCCCCTTGTTTGTATATAGATGCTTAAAAAAAAGTCTACATACAAATGGGGGACCTCACAGTGGCCACATCCATTATTTACACAGTCTGTGGGTGATATGATTGTAGCACTGTGAAATGAGGACGCAGTGGATGGAGGTTTAACCAGGCTGGGCAGGTCTGATTGATGCAGCTGACTGTGTACTTATTGACATAACCCTGACATGTGTTTCTGCTTGTGTAATGCTGTGTGTGTATGTCAGTAGATTGAGAGATTATGCATTAGTTTTGGTACTTCATTGAGTTGAAAATCAGTATTCCCATCCAGACCTGTGCTGGGCTACGGTAACGGAGCTCTCCGTGGTCCTGAAATCAGCTGACAAACGCCTCAATGGAGTAACACACCTTCTTTCGCGACTCTGTAAGGAGAAGCTTTTTTTTTTTTTTGTCAGACTTTTAATTGAGTGCATCGTCGAAGGCTGTTGGCATGTTTCCACATCATGGAGCAGAGCCAGCGATTTGTAAGGAGCTGAGTCTCATCTCTCGAGGGCACAGCCATCCGAATCCAACTAATCAGCTGAAGTACAGTTCAGTTTTTATTATGAAGAAGACAGTTAATTTGAAGGGGGGAAAGACAGCCTATCATGATGGTTACAACATACACCGGCAGCCATAAAAACAGCAGTGAATAGCTGCCTCTGTGTGCATAGTGCTGTTAGATATGGATTTAGGCTCATGGAGGGAATACAAATAAGTGCAGATGTTGGAGAGACGTAGCTTAAAACAGAAGTGACAAGAATACTTTCTTCAGGGGGCGCCGATAGCTCAGCGGCAGCGACAGCGCGCGTACCATGTTGTGAGGCTTTGCTCCTCGCGCGGGCGGCCCGGGTTCGCGTCCGGCCTGTGGCCACTTTCCCGCATGTCTCTCCCCACTCTCTCCCCCTTTCCGACTCTATCCTCTGTCCTCTCAATAAAGGCAAAAAGGCCAAAAATAAATCTTTAAAAAAAAAAAAGAATACTTTCTTCAAAGTTATTGGTTAGTTCTGAAACAGGTGTTGAGACAGACCAATTATGAATACCACAAAGAGGCGCTGCCAGACCAGCAGAGGTCCCCGAAAGGCTGAAAAAAAAAAAAACATAAACAGCATTGCCTCAAAATGTGCACATTTTGCAATGACAATAGGAAACCTCCCTTATGGGGCCCTATCTGACGGCACTTAGTCTAAAAGTCCTGCTGCGTTGCGTGCATTATGGCTGAATGAACGCTGGTTGGAGGGGCCCCCAATGAATGTTTGCCTAGAGCCCCAAAAGACCCCAGAAGCGCCCCTGGTTCTTCAACACTAGTAGATGAAATGTGAGCAGCAATGTTGTTCTGGCTATCGGATCTCAATCCATCATCAGGATGCATTGGAATGCGTTCCCATCTAGCATTAACACTATCCACTTGTTGTCAGATCACCCAGGAGGGATGTTAATGCAATGCATAAACGACCTGATTCCATTGGCTTGCTGGCAGATGACAAACGTGCAAGGAGGACAACAGATAAACAGATCAATGAGTTCACATAGTATGTTTAAAACATGAAGCACTGACTAATTCTCTTTCCTTCTTCTTCTCTCCGGACTTTATACCTTTGCCTTAAAGGTTGATTTAAGGGAAAATGTACTGAAGAGCTCACATCATGTAAAGATTTTTCCCCTGAGGGTTTGCAGCACTTTCAAGATGTCTCGCTGATGTTCAGTGTCAGTTTGGGTGTATTTTTTTTTTTATTTTGCCTTTTTGAGCTAATTTGGTGCTTGGAGTGATTCCATTGAAGTATCTCACTTCCTCAGAGCCAGGCTGGAGTAAAACAAAACAACAAAAGAGCCTTCAGAGGCTTTCAGTCAGGAGCTTGAATGCTTTCATTTTAGATAGTGAACCTACTTTTTATAGTCTTGATGACCTAGTGCCACTCCTGGTAGCAATAGCTATGCTCGAGTGTGTTTGGGCCTGAAGCAAAAAATCACAGGAGGCCCCCCTATAACCAGCGTTCATCGACAGTATTTTATAAATAGTCTAAAACCAATAGTGACTTTTACAAAAGAAAATTGTGACATTTTGCTGTGCATCAATATGAACACTGTCAGGTCGGGCCCTCCTGGGGAAGTAAAAAGAAGCCATTTATGAATGGATAGATCTAATAACCTTTTAGTTTTAATGCCAAATAAGTTTTTTTTTAGTACTTCAGTCTTTGAATATGTATGCATTCTGGAGCCTCTGCTGCAGATAACAAGTTCATGAAACTCTTGCAGTTTTCAACATGTCTTTTCAGTCCATTATGCTTGTTAAGCATGCATCCTCCCTCTGCAACATGTTCGGCCAGCATGCAGAAAATCGTCGAGGAGTTACATAAAAGGAAACTGTGTGCGTCTCGTTCGTGTGTTTTGTGCACGACTGCGAAATGCACTGAGAGCCAAAGCATGTTGTCGTTCAGATTGTAACGGCGCAGAAAGTGAAAGCACTTCCAGGGCGACTTTTCAGCAACATGCAGCGATGTTTCATTTATGAACAGTGCAAAGTCAAAGAGTGTGTAAGAGGGTGAGTGACAGAACAGGCGATGGCTGGAGTTGTCTTGCCAGAAGCTAAGAGTGCGTTAGCTCGGGACGGTAATGAGCAAAATGTGGAAGACAAAGAGGAGAGGAAGCTCCGTATCAAGCAAATTAGGACATCTCGAACAACATTATTCTTCTGTCAACATCTTGAATGGAGCATACTGTTCAAGGGTCACAAAGACGTAGACTAGCATTCTTGTGCAAGTGTGTTAAATGCACTGAAATCTCATCAGCATTGATAGCGCTTCAAAGGCGACTTTGAGAGTAAGACTAGGAGACGAGGAAAAACTTGGAAGGAGAGGGTCGATGTCTCACTCAGAGCTTAGTGTGTAAGTTGGAACATAATGAGCATGATGAGGATGACTTAAAGGAAAGAAGCCCTATTAGCAAGCAATCCAAATTGGTCATTCTACTGACGACCGCACAGACACCGGCAGACATAATGGTGATGAACGGTTGTTGAAAGGGCCCCCGATGAATTTTGTCTGGGGCCCCAACAGACTCTGAATTCGCCACTGCAAACCAGAGTGCTTTTACTGAGGCCCCCTGCTGAGTTTGATTATGTTACAATCTTGCAACACGCACACTGGGAGACACTTCAGGATAATTGTGACATTTAGCAGATTTTTTGCCTCTTCTCTTTATTTATTTTCAGAGCGTTGCGTGTTGCGTGTAAGATGTCAGCAAGTGAAAACTAGTCTAGTTGCATCTCATCCCAAAATCCCTGGAGCTGAAATATTTCTCACTGGAGTAGTTTTTTTTCCAAAAGGACTAAAGTCATTATATCAGTATGTACTGTAAAGGAATGACTTCAAAGTGAACACTTTTCTTTATAACGCAGACTCAGCTGACACATTCAAATGAATGCACTGAGGAAGGAAGTGACCCAAACCCTGATTTATATTTTCTATATTTCACATCGCTCCTCCCACCACTTAACCTACATGTCCTTGTATGCTGAAGTGGGTCCACATCACGCAGCAACTGAGCTCTTATAAGGAAGTCTCCCATTGAAATGCGCTTGAGCTTAAATTACCCCAGTTGTTCTGTAGAGTGTGAATTTGCTCGGGGAGCTTGGTTTAATGCTACTGGCTGTCGTAAACATCATCATAATGTCAGCTAGAAAATGTAAGGAAGGCTCTTCTTGTGCTTTTTGTGCAATTTCAGTCAGCCTGGATAAAGAAAATTCTTTTTTTTTTCCTTTTTTTTTTTTACAAAAAAAAACCGTGCGTGGTCTATTAAAAAAGGGAATTGGCCTGAATTCTGAGGCAAGGTCTTTGAAACTCTACCATCTCGTTCAATTAAAATTCTGAATTGAAAATGTGTGCCAATAAAGGTCAACACCCAAACGCCTCCATCCCTATCTCCTTCTCTCCCTATGTTCCTTTGAGAAGACTGCTCAGACAGAGGCTGACTAATGTTTCCCAGCCAAACATTAGTCACATATTGGGAAAAAAATGGAGGGGTGGGGGGGGGGGCTTGTAAGTGTGGGCGGAAGACACAAAACATACAGCGATTTTAAGAACATGCATAAAAGGGAATTCAAAAAATGACCAACAAAACATTCCAATAATAAATATCAGAGTAACAGGGAGCCTAATCCACTCTGATGGACTTTTACATGTTGGGCTTCTTTGCCTGTGCTACTATGGATGTTACCTCAGCTGAACCCTGATCTGGATTACTTTACTGGACAGTAACTGAAATCAAAGCTACGGTAAATGAAAAAATTATCCACTAGTGTTTGTGGCTAAATGAGGATGGGCATTCATTGGTGTCACAGTGGACAACGGTGTTGATCCTGAGGACTTAGCTTTGCAACACTTTCTCTGAGGTCAACACTCGGGAAGCAGAGAGAAATTCCTTGGTGACCTTTGGAAGAACTGTCATTGGTTGTCATAGTGATATCCATGTTTCCCTCAGGACGATTTGAAGTGACTAACAATGATCCTCTGAGTTTAGTTCAGTATTAGTGTCGGCCTGAAAAAGAAAAAAAAAACATTTCAGTCGGGCCTAAGTTTGAGCCCAGTGGTCATGATTGTTCAATCACTACGGATCTATGTTAATACATACTTGCTATTCTTAAGTACAATCAAATAAATGTGAAAGACTTCTTGAAATACCTTTGACACTCTTTCACTCTGACAAATGTTTCATGATTAAAGCTTTCACATCGTCTTTGAATTAAGCCTTAAGAGAACTGGACCCATTTATTCAAGCTACCATTCACAAAGCCTTTTTTTTTTTTTTTGCACGGATGGCACAGCCATATTTCTGGTTTCTCTCCTATTTTCCTCCCTCAGTATTGTGTCTTAAAATATGAATGCACACAGCAGAAAGTTGTGTTGCTTGTGTCTTCATGAATGTTGCCTCCACAATGAACTACCCCGTCTGATTGATGCAGCACAGACTTGCCTTTTCCCCCCCCCCTTGCTTCCCCATGTTTGATGTGACTCCCTTTGACGTACACCTGGAATCCAAATATATGCACTGAGAAGACGCCTCCGGGTGCTTTGGTCTTAGAGTTGCATTTCGTGAAAAAGGCAGAGTGTATTGACTTTTAATCATCAAACTGATCAATGCCTAATAATTGTTTGCACTTCTGATTAAATGCTTAAATTCATAATACAAAGCAAACCAAGCTTTTATGGTATGGTATCTGTTATTTATTTCATCTCATAGAAATATGTGATCTTTACCTCTTATCACCAATAGGAAGCCTTGTTGCGACTTTTACTTGCTCGAGATCGTCTTCTTTGCATTATAACAGTTGGTCTGAATGGGTGGGGTGAAGTAGTGACTTTAATGCTCTCCAATTTCATAATGATGGCAGACAATTATTTCTGCGTTTCCAGTGTCAAAACAAGATCTTTGAGATGTAGCCGCCGAGATCACAGTGCCGCGTGTTGAGTTGGGCTCGTTTGTCCGCAGGTTTTGTCTTTTCTGCAAAATGTGATGCAGATCTAGCAAATCGTGCTTAATCATTGTGATCTCATTGTCAATCAAAGTCATCGTGATTTTTTTTTCTTTTTTCTCCGTAATCAAGGAGCCATAGCTCATGCTAACTTTCGCTCAATGGCAATATATGTCATGTCTTAGCTCTTTGTTAAAAAAAAAAATATATATATATATATTCTTTTTTTTGTAAGAGGACAGCAGAAGTGAATGCTGAAATATGAATGGGGCTAATCCAGGTGAGTCGGTTTCGACTTCCTGCTTTTTGGCTTCAACTCTGTGTGATGCTGCGGTGTCCATACCCATCATCGGCCTCTGAAAATCCTCTTACTCCACACACACACACTCATCCCCACATAAACATGCACAGTTGCACACGCTGCTGTCTCATTTCCCCCCCTATCTGTAATACACTCACATAAAATACTCATCCTTACTCACACACACACACAGCGTGGATTTGTTTTCTCTGTGATGAGAGGGATTATGGGATAAAGGAGGCGAGGCCGCGCCAGTTTAGTTCAGTTTGGACCCAAAGCTGCTCTCGGCAGCGGCACAATGACAAACGCGGATGAATGTCTGGAGATCTGCACAGCCGTTAACGCCGTGGCCTCTGTATGTTTTCTACAAGAGCCTCTGATTGGGATTCCAAAGTGGCGGTGGAGTTGTTTTTCTTTTGGATGACTGATGATGAGCAGAAAAAACAAGCGGCTGGCTGGAAATTGCAGATGGCTGCAGAATCTAGAGGAGTAACATTCAAACGTCTAAGAGTGTTGGAATTTGCTCTGTTGGCTCCAAAGGATGTATTGGAATTTGCTAGTGATAATGGGAGCAATGAAGTTATGAGCAGAGCTTTTACGGCACTTTTCAATGAGGACACTTTGATTTTTTTTCACACTGCATGCTATGACATAACTGCCTGATGAATTCCACCCATCAGCAGCACGATATGGGGATCGATCAGCTGGATTCTTACGGTGATGACATCCTCATCTAGTACGCCTTTCCGTCTATTTTTAGAGCATTTTCATGAATGTTTGTCTTGTCATTCATGGCCTTGTCTCCTCAATGTTAACGCAAGAGAGCGATATGTGACGTCTTTCTGTTGCAGAATATGCTGAGCAACAAAAACACAAGAGTGTGAATTTTGGCACTGATACGCGATTGATCTTTCCGTCTGTTAACGTTGCCGTGCATCACAGAGCTGGGGTCAGAACAGTGAAGTGGTCCTCGAGGTTTCCGGCGGTGGGAAGGGAGAGTGTTCTCTGGGATAAATCAAAATGAAGACACTTACATTCGGGTTGCATTTTTCTGGCTTGATGGTCTTTTATCGCAGGTGTGATTATTTCTGTGGAGAGTTATGAGACGGGAGACTTATGGGGCTGTGCATGATTAGTCACTGTGGGACATTGGAGACCTGAATTTTGAACAGTTGACTCAGGAGAGAATGGTGTGCTGAATATTTATCATCAGGTGGACTTTAATTTATATATTAGGCTCCTACCTCCCTCCTCCATCTCACTCTATTGCAGCAATGTAAAATCTGCAATTACATCATTTTATCCATTCATGCATGCATACATTTCGCAGAGCGACGTAAATGCAGCCATTGATTGCCCATCTACGGACCCAATGAGCTGCTGTTAGACTGTGCTTGATTGCACTAAGCAGTGCTATCTCACACTGCAAGCCACACACCGGGAGAAGAGAAGTGTCTCTAATTGGACAGCAGGGGATAAAACTGGAAGATTTTCAGCCAGAGAGGGAAAGACAGGCATACAAATTCACCTTTGATTCTGTTTCATAAAGGACTATGTTTGACAAAACAGCTACAGGTGCTGCTGTGTTTATGTAGAAGGCGCCTCCTGCTTAGAATCCCTAATGTGTTTATGATTGAATCTGAGACTGAATCACTGACGTATTTATGTGCTGAAGCAGAGGCTAATGTAGCAATTTTTTACGTTTCAGCCATAAGAACAAAATGTCCGGCTGGCCGCCCCCTGGCCCAGGCTCCTGGAGTGGCATTCAGGGGCCTCCGTACAGCTGGGACAGCATGAACAGCTGCAGGGAGGGACGGGACTGCCTCACTAAGTAAGTAACATCAGCTTGTAGACTGTATAAACATGGACGTGGTGTCATTGACATCACCCTTTGGTTTCTTGTGCTGACATTTGAAGGTGGTCAAACTATTTCTATTTCAACCTCGTTCAACCTGTTACATATTTCAATTCAACTGCATGAAGGTGGAAGAAGGTGATGCACAGCCACAAAACAGTAGTGTTCCCAGTCAGTCTTCGGGCCTTTCTGCTTGGCAGTGTTGATGACATTTTTTTTTGCCTAAAAAATGTTTTAAAACCAAAACAAAGCACATTATGCTTAAAAAAACGGCACATTGTATGCAAAGGGAAAAACAAGTTGAGTTATTTTGCACATGTGATTTAATAGATTTATTTAAAAATGACTCTTCTGGGGGCTCACACAGGACAAGAACTGTTGTTTTCAAACCAACTTTTTGCCATTGACCACCCCTCCAGAGTACATTGTAGCCTTATATTGCTGCCACTTACTCTGAATGTATTACCTTATACAAATGTCCATCTTTTCAATTCATTTTGCCTCTTGTATTTCTCTGTGTTTCATCCTCCTGTTCACAAGTGTTGTGTTTCCTCTTCCTGTGAGCTGCTGTCCCAAGCGAATAACCCCGATGGGGACTTAAAGCTAATTTTATTTGATCCAAATTCTCTGTCATCGTCTTTTACCAAAGTTTTTGGTTTGCTGGTGCAAATAAACTTCCAAATGAAAGAACAGAAATGTGTGCTGACTGCTAAGTAGCTTCAGATGATCATAGCAACCTCTTCCATGTGTGTGAATGTGATTTTGTGGTTGTGCTCATGCAGGTTTAAAAGTTCCGCTTGTTAACACTGAGTTTTTAAGTGTGCCTCTTCCATGAATTGTAAATGTAACTTACCATAACAAAACATTCAGTCTTTGTCAGAGGGTTTTTTTTTATGTCTGCCTCTTCCCCGGTTGCACAAAAACTGAGCCTTCACTCAGGCAATTATGCATTCTTCCTGTGCGTGCAGGGCTAGTAGTTGTGAGCTTGTTTGTCCTGCAGGTAGAAACATCCAGCAGGTAAACAATCAAAAGCATATTCTTTTGGTTCGACTGCAATCACGGGCTCGGCATACAGAATCATATGCACGATAACAGTGTGGAACAGGCTCTGCAGTATAGGAATATGTCAGAATAAATACAGTTGTTGGTTGTCAGTTATTTATTTTGACTGACTTGTGTTGATTCGACTGCGGCTGAATTTTGTGGATAAAAATGTTGGCTGAAAGCCTTGGAACTTAGGAACATTGTAGCTGTATGCAAATTTGTCTACTGCTCGTTTTAGAAATTTATTATTTCGATGAGCTGTGTTGCAATGTCATCGTGTCATCTCTGTGTGATTTGCCAAACTAATTGCTGAAGATTCCTTGCACTCAAAGCATACAAAACACATCATCTACTCTTTATTTTCACCAGGTTTTTCAACTCTTTGTCCAATTTCTTTTCCTTTCCTTCTGTCTTGCACTGCTTATCCTCCTCATCATTGCCACTCCCCCGTTGGCACCCCCCACCCCTTTCCTCGCCGTATGATTTGAGAGTGTAATATGACAAGGCAGACAGCTTCGGTTATGTGGCTTTGTTCTCAGTGGAAAACTTTAGAGGAGGTGACACAGATTGAGTATCACAATTGGATTTCTGCGAGACAGAAAAACGAGAGATAAAAGAGTGCGAGTGAGTAAAGCCAATGATTGATTTAACTGCATTGGACAGGTAGCTCTGCTATCCGCTGCAAGACATAATGTGGAAAGTTTGTGAAAAGTTTCCTCCACTTTTAAATCCCTGTGATCCATGGAGCTGGGCTGTTGTTTTTATAAAGTTGGCCATTGTTGTAAGCAGAGCCCGACCGATTAATTGGCCAGCCGATATTAGTATATCCACGAGAGTCAAATGCATTTCATTTGAGTTTCGTTATCTTCCTTATATATCTTTACTCAAGTGTTTGATAACTGCCTTTGAAGGTTCAACACAATGAATGTGTATATCTATCTCACTCTACAGATCAATTCTAGATCGAAGGAAGACATCGGCTGATATATCATAATCAGGTTTTTTCTCTCCCTCATCTCGATATCAGCCCAAAAATAAAACCAGGCCATAGTCGCAAGTTAAGTCACACAATGTTCTTAAAATGAAACTTCCACCAAATTGCACCTATCTGAACTTTGGTTTAATAGTTTAAGCAGCTGTTACTAGGCTGTTATCAACCCATTTCCCACTAAATGACACCTCATCTTTTCCCCCTGTAACAAAACAGTTTCAGGGCTTTGGAATAAAGTGGAATGCTTTCGTGAAGTGTCAGTGAGCATTTGGTTGCATTTGTGGATGCTCATTAACACAAAAAAGTTGCTTGTGTTGGCCTCTTTTTACTATACTTGAGGAATGCTTGTGCACTAAAACCCAATGTTGAGTCTTCACTTTTCATCGATGTCATATTGCCTTGGGTGTATGAGGGAATTATAGGGTGAAAATTTAACAACGATTATATTGAGAGAGTTTTAACAGGCCTTTTTGGAAAATATGAGCTCGATGTCATAAACAATTGGACTAAATACTATTAGAATTAGCGAGCGATTATTCAGTGTTGCGGTACAGCATCTCGAATGTTCCTTTTTGTTTGTTGCAGAGGGGGTTTTTTTTATCAATTGGGAATTTTCAATTCCATAGAAAACTTGTGGAAATGGGTGGCCTAAACATTGACATGACAGCCAGTGATCTAAAAGTACACAATGGGGTTCTATCATGACTTTTAGCTCGAATCTATTGTGTGCAATGTCTGGATGGCAAACTGGCAGGTGGACCACAAGCTCATTTTTGACCAAATGGAACAAAAGGGAAAGACACATCCACTGGGCCGCATTGGACAAAGCAAAAATGTTTGACAATCCTTCATTGCCATAATTCTGTCAAATTCTGAACATCTCCTGAAGGTTCCCATAGTAGAATTATTCAAAATCTTGGTCTTAAAGACACCCAGCCCTCCTTGTTTGTGCAGTAGAAGTTTATAGTGCAGGGAAGCCAAGGTTAGCTTGAATCTTTGAGCTTGTTATGTAACTCTAACGTGCAACCCTTTGTCCTCGACTGAATTACATCTTTTTGACTTGTGGTAATAATCCATTGAAGTCCTTTCAAGCTTGACTGGGATGTATAAAAATGTCATTGTAAAACCTGAGCTTGGCAGTAATCAAACCAGACTCATTGAATTCATGTACAGATGCCTTGATTTCACTTTAGCCATCCTTTCTTTGATTACTTCTGGTGTGTTTCCTCTGCTATTTGCCAGTGCTTCGTTAAATGAAAGAAGTCTGAACAATTCTTTTGTTTGTACAAAGAAACCTGAAACGTCCTTGCGTGTTGAATTTGTCTGGCTGCTCTTCCCATACATCCGCGGGTAGCTCCAATACCAAGATGTGACCTTTTGTATTCAGCTTTCCACTGACCCCCTGACATCCCAGCTCTGCCCTCCTGCGGGGATTAAACTCCAGCGGCCCTGACAAGTAAGATGAGCCTGCGACGCATATTGGAACACGCTTCATTACAGGCAGATTTAGTTTGAGGTTTTCTGCGCCATATGCACAATACAGATCAATGCGAGAATGAGAGAGTGCAAAAGGGACATGCGATGGAAGGGCAGTCAGAGATTGAGTCTGATCCGGATTGGTTTTGAGATACAGTCACAGCTCAGACAGTTGAAACATGTTTGTTCATCAGGGCAGCTGTAGGTTTAAATATGTGTTGTTATTACTAAAGACATTTCTATGTGCAAAATCTGGAAACAACACTACAATATTAAAAACTAGAATGGGCAATTCCTGAAGTAATTGCAGTGTGAGAGCTGGATTAAACGAGCATAAGAGCCATTGCTGTTGGAGCCATCTCTACCACAGACTCATTCACAGCTTTTATGACATGTAGTGCGCCTCTCAGGATTTAAACCAGATCTACCACAGACAGAGAAGACAAGACACAACCAAATATTACCACAACATGGAAAACACTGGAAAAGCTTTGTTTTAACCTTAACCTTAAATCACTTTTTTTTTTTTTTTTTTTAAATTGTGGAAAGTAAATCGTTTAACTGAGGTCGACTGCTGCTCTCGGGAAGCCTTCTCCCAAACATCAGGTTACCTGAGGAGCAGTCTTATCCCCTGAGCTACAGAGAAGGCACACTGTATCCTGATGCTTCACTTATGGCTTTTGGAAAAATTCTGGGAAGTTTGATCAAGCATTCAGCGAAATAGAAAATGCCTACAGTACTGCTTACAGTAAAACGTCTTTACGGTCACACCATTTAACCGATCTTAACAAAATTGGAAATGTGGGATGTGGAATATCTGACTAATGTCTGTACCTTTTCTGATATGGTACACTATTGTTATGCATATTTTGAAAAATATAGAGTGTTGAACTTCTGAATTGGCAGAACGGTGAACGATCAGTAGCATCCAAGGAACATGCTGTGTGAATAATAATAACCACATTGTTGAGAGGTTAATGCCAAAAAAAATCCGCAATCTAATTATCCGTGGCTATGTTAAGGTTAGGATTGATTACGCAGGGATGTATACGCTCCACTGCACAGATAGAGGCAGATGAAGATGGAATGGATTTTAGCCAGGTAACAATAGACACTCCATACTTAACTTAATGTGCAGAGAGGAAGCAATGGCTGCCAAGGGAGCCTTTTAAGCTGTGAAAGAGGGGAGGGCTGGAAATAAGAGACGAGGACAGAGAATGAGTTAACCCCACTGAAAGCGTATCACCTCTTAATTAACAGGCACTCTGCATTCTCAGTGTCCCAGTCGAGACAGGCGTCTGAGGTTCAGCGAGCGGGAAGCTTTAATTTAATGTGGGACATTTACATTTTAGTGGCGCTCTCATCCTGGATGACTCCCAGTCAGGCAAAGAGGAGGACAACGTTTGATGAATTTCACCAATATTAAGACATATGAATGTTTTGTTCTTATATAGCCAGCAAAACTTCATGGGGGGGATTAATGTGGACATTTACTTGTGGAACTAGAGCTGCCAAAAAAAGTGGGCAGTCAGGGTTGAGCTCTCTTTGCCACTAGATAAAGAGCTGGCCAAGGGTATGTGTCACGAATCAAGATTAGTCACCATGTTCTTCTTCTCCTGTCTTCCAGCCAAGTGTCCACCAGTAGCTCCCTGGAGGAGGTTCACCTGGATGGGGTCCCTCCCGCCCCTCGTCTGATCGAGATGAGACGGGATCCAGTCCTGGGTTTCGGCTTTGTGGCGGGCAGTGAGAAACCGGTGGTGGTCCGCTCTGTTACTCCAGGTGGGCTAAGCTCTGCTGTCTGTAGCAGTGTGGAATCGGATATACAGTATATGTAGATATTGGACACATATAAGAAATCCTTTATGACTGTATATGAAGATGGACAACAAGTCCTGTTGTACAAAAGTGATATTGATAGCCTGCCTGTCCAACAGAGATGCTCTTTACGCTCCCAGAAGCGAGTGAAAGCCAACACAAAGTTCATCCTCGTTTTGGAACAAGCTTTATTGTTTTTGCGTTTCACCACACTACAATTGTTTTTTCTTTCCCTTCGTTGCCACTACGGCCACAAATTCTATCCATTCCCGTATAGTCACCTACACGGCTGTCATTGGCTGAGTGAAACACACCCACTACCCACCCAGAAAACATTAAAATACAGGCAGAGGGTGGGGTCTCTGCAGGCACAGCCTCCACCAATTACCCTTAGTTACCCTTATTACCCTTAGTAATGATTGAGCAGATTTACTTTTGCATAAGACTTTATTTTGTTTTTGTATGAAAATGTGACTGTCTCTACTTTCAACATTGAGTAGTCTGGTTTTCTGACATATAGTTCAGCCAGTCACAATGGGGGAACTCCAAATATTGTGGCTTAATTTTTAGGAAGCTGTCATCCTGTCCATATTTATATAAAGTCTTTCCAGGGAAATTTCATTCAGCTATAAAAGCATATCTACTTGAAAAACAATATTTTTTTAAAGTGCGCTCTCATGAGTGACAGGTCCTTCAATGATTGTTTTAAAGGAGACCATGCAGTCTGCTGGCTTCTTCTCCTGCATGTGATTGCACATCCCAGTACTATCTTCAGAGGGGGGGAAACAGCTGAATGAATACTGTGTTTATTGTTTGTTTTGGTCGACTGACTGATTTCCAAACTGCTGCACTCACACTTCTGTCAGCTGCCAGTTCCAGTTACCGCACACACAAACATGCATGCACGCATGCATGCACGCATGCACACACACTCAGTGATTAGGCTTCTCAATTATCAATCGTCAGTGAATCCAAAGCAGACAGTTTGAACTGATGGAACTCTCTATTGAGAGTCACTGGCCAAGGAAATAAATAGATGTGCTCGAGAACGCTGCAATTTATCAACACTAACACTCGATACATGTAGCAGGAGATTAGTAGCCTCATTTGCACAGATTCCTTCACATACAATCCAAGCAACTGTTTTACTGCAGTATCATCAACTCCAGCCTCTTTACATGTGTGTGTGTGTGTGTGTGTGTGTGTGTGTGTGTGTAGGTGGTCCATCAGAGGGGAAGCTGATGCCAGGCGATGAGATCATCATGATCAACGACGAGCCCGTCAGTTCGGCACCGAGAGAGCGAGTCATCGACCTCGTCAGGTGATAACTTCAATTGTTTTCTGAACTTGAGTTCTGACAATAAGTTCATTCGTGTTCGCTGATTTAAATCTTAAAAGTGTCAGCGTGATTCTGGACAATCAACGGAACTTCCTCCCGCGTATATTCATTTAAACGTATTGATTGCAAAGAAAATAGTCTTTCAAGTGGCAGGTCTGTGGATCATCCAGAGGAATCCGCTGGTCTGAGACAATCAAATCAGAATTTACGTATGTCAATGTTTGAATGCAGGTAACTGTTCATGAAAGCACTTCAAATGGATATAGTGGCTTGATAACATTCATTTCAAGCATTTTTGAGTTTGTTTGTTTTTTGATTATGTAAATGGCTTTAACTGTGCTCGTTCTTGTAAAAAGCTGTAAATTAGTTTGAAAATAGTTCACATTTTCAGACTGGATCACTTTGTCCCCTCGTTGCACCTCCGTCACATTCAGATTGAAGTCGAAACGTCATGTGGTGTAAATAAAAAACCTCGTCCTGATCATTAACTTGTTGAATTGTAAATTTGAATCTCACTTTTAAATGACGTGCTTTCCAAGTGTGAGTCATGCTTTACTCCTGTATGCATAATGCTAAGTAACCACAGTTCTGCTTACAACACACACACACACACACACATATTATTTATCACTCATGTGAAGAGAGGAAAATGTATTCTGCTATGTCGTTGCACACAGATTTGGATTTCTTGAAATACTGTCATGTTCTCTAAATGGGAAACTAATGAGTGTGTAGCTATCTGTGTGTTTTTACCGGATCTTCTTTGTAAGAGCTGATTGCCAGAGGCATCTCGTTTAATTTCAGCCGAACTAATCAAGTTCCTGCTTTCTTTTTCTTTTCTTTTCTTTTCTTTTTTTTTTTTTCACCCACTGTCGTTGTTCTCTGATTGTTGTTTTTCCTGACGATTTTGTTGACTCCGTGATCTGCTGTCTTCTTGCTGTAGGAGCTGCAAAGAATCCATCGGGCTGACAGTTATCCAACCATATCCTGTGAGTACGGAAGCCTGTCAGGGCCTGTAAACAATCTCCACGTATCATCCCCTTTATTCACAACACAGGCCGATTTTATTTTTTGGTGTATTATCGTTCAAATGTGTTTTTGAAAAGTAAGGAGGAATATACATGCCTGGGTGTTGATGTTGACTCGGTCTTATCTTGAAGCGCGTTGAACAGAAAACTATGACGACTAAATACAACCATTTTTTTGAGATAGAGAAAATGTTGGAAAGAAAAGAGCGAGGGACGAGGTGCAAAAGATTTGAACCCACGGCCGCTGCAAAAAAAGGGACTAAAGCCTGTGTACATAGGTCGTGCGACATGACTGCTCGACTCTGAATATCTTGTCACCAAATTTGTTTCTCTGAGTTTAAGAAGTGTTTGGTTACAGTGGTGGTAATTATGTGCTAGAAACCTTAAGAATGCCAGAGAATTAATATCAGTCATCCTTTTCCCCCCTCTCTCTCTCTCTCCTTTTTTCTCTGTCTGTTCCTCTTCTTGGACGGCTGCCTCTCTTAGTCCCCTAAATCAGCGTTCATCAGTGCAGCCAAAAAAGCCATGCTCAAGTCCAATCCGGTCAAAGTGCGCTTTGCAGAGGAGGTCATTATAAACGGCCAGGTTCCAGTAAGTTCCACAGCCCACACACACACACACACACTTACATATGACCTATATAGGCATTGCCAGATGGCTGTCGCTTCTCCATATAAGAATGCTCGACAGGAAGGACAACAACAGAAATGTTGAAACTCATTGCCTCACTGTTACAATGAACACAACAATGAGAACATTGATCCTTTTTCTTCTTTCCAGAACCCGGTGAAGGACAACGCTCTTCTGTTCATGCCAAATGTCCTGAAGGTCTACCTGGAGAACGGGCAGACCAAGTCGTTTCGCTTCGACAGCAGTACCTCTATCAAGGTGTGTGTGTGTGTGTGTGTACCCTGAAGGCACACTCGTCAAAGTTAGCAGTCAGCGCTGCCGCTATAATTACAAAGGGATAAATTCATTTAGACTGCAAATTACCGTATCTCGAGGCACATACACACTCACACACGCAAACACAGACCATGAAATTCTATCACTTTTTCATTTCCATTTATATGAGCGCCTCGTTCATCCGGGCGAGGAGCTGGGTTTTTTTTCTTTCCAGCGTGCAGTTTAAGAAGGACGAGAGGACAGTCGCTCTCTGTTGAACTGATAAATCATAAAAAGTTAAGAGGGAAGTAAAGAGTCAAATATAAAACACAAGGAATGTACGTAACCGCCATAGTTTGCTCTTAATTTAAAAATAAAATAGTGTATTTTTGCCAACCGTTAGCTCGCTATCGAAGGAGATCAATTGTGCCGATCCATATTTAAAGACGTGTCAATATTGGATGTCCATACTCAACCTCGACACTTTTATTGGTGTCAACCGCAGTCGTGGTTTCCTGCTGCGCTGATCAAGTGCGTTACGTGAATATCGCTAGTCTCAGCAAGAACATAACGTCAGGTTCTGCCGACGTATCAGAGCAAAGAATAAGGCTTTGGAAGCTAGTTGTAGGACACGCCCACCCCGGACACGCCCACCCTGGACGCACCCACCTGGAAGATCACGCTCATCTGTCCTCAAAGTGGTCTGACCCAGTCCTGAAGGGAGGCTAGGGAGGCCACTTTTTTTCTGAATATATCAAGCACAAAGAAAGCAGAATAAAGCAGAATAGGGGAAAAAAAAAAAAAAAACGTCAAACAAAATGACAGATGGTGGTGAGAACACTTGAAGAACAGAACAAACAAACATTTTTATCTTTTTATTCGTGCTGTTCAGTTGGCAGTTTGTGCAAATATTGCATTTGTTCTAATTAAGCATTCATGTGGTGTGTTTCCTGCAGGACGTGATCCTGACCCTGCAAGAGAAGCTGTCAATCAAATGCATCGAGCACTTCTCCCTGGTGTTGGAGCAGAGGGAGGAAGGCTCCGGAAGCAAGCTGCTCCTCCTGCACGAACAGGAGATGCTCACTCAGGTAGGGGACCCCCACCCACCCCCTCTTCCTCTTCCTCTTCCTCGTTCACTTTCTGCGTCTCCTTCACTGTCGCAGACAAAATCTTGCATACAAACGCACACGCATTCCTGCTCAGTATTCAAGCTGCATGTGGACCCCACTGTCATTTATCAGTTGCAGCACAGCAGGGGCGACAGCTCGCATTACACCTATTCTCCTCCACACACACACACACACATACACACACACACACACACACACACACACACACACACACACACACACACACACTGTCACCTGCAGTGCCCTCGCTCCATTCTAATGAGGTTGCCAGATCACCAGGTGACGATTTTAATATTCCCGCCACGCAGGTTGAGATGTGGAGATCAGCGCGTGGCCGATGAGTGTTGACACGCTTTATAAAACATATTCACTGAGACACACACTGAGAGTCAGAGTTGGTTGTCGTCCAACGAACTGAAAACACACTCCCTCTGCCTTTCAACACTCGCTCATGAAATGATTCAGAGTCGATGGTTAAAGGATGATGCTGATGTTTTGGTTATATCCTTGATCAGAAAAAACATCATAAACAAACACTTTATTTGCTGCTGTGTCTCCTATCTCCTCAGATAGATCACTTTTATTTATCTACTGTCTTTATGTACTTAACTTTCTTCAGCCGTACCCCTTGTTTAAGCGACAATGATCACATTTGTTTCGTCGCTTTCTTTTTTTTTTTTAATCTCAGCTTGCGTCAGCGCCTTCTCTTTTTATCTATCACCTTGTAATCGATTCCCTTTCTCCCCCTCCTCCTCCTCCTCCCCCAGGTGACTCAGAGGCCCGGCTGTGACAAGATGAAGTGTTTCTTCAGAGTCAGCTTCGTGCCGCGGGACCCCGTGGAGCTGCTGCGGAGAGATGCTGTGGCGTTTGAATACCTCTATGTACAGGTAATGCGCGCGGAAAGTCCTCAAACTAACTCTCAGGAACTAAAGAAAACAGTGGCGTTAAGAAATATCAGAACAAAGAGAATCTCGCAGAAGTGAAACGGGGATTCTCACGCAATCTTCCTCCTCGCAGAGCTGTAACGATGTAGTCTTGGAGCGGTTCGGCCCGGAGCTGAAGTACGACGCTGCGCTGCGATTGGCTGCCCTGCAGATGTACATCCTCACCATGACGACCAGGCAGAGTCAGAAGGTGTCTCTCAAGTACATCCAGTAAGTATCATCAGGAGTTGTTTTTTTCCACACTGCAGATTTGGGCCCTGATAATTCTTCTTTGTTTTTATTGGTTGACTTCATTGACAAACTTTTCTACACAACAATGATACACGCAACGTTTAGCAGGGGAAGAGAGTGAGTGCCATCAGATGGTGACCCCTAAGGGAGGTTTCCTGCAAAAAGGGACATTTTGGGCTACTGCTTTTGCTTAAGTTTGTGAGCCCTCAGGGCCCCCCTACTGGTCTGGGGCCCCAAGCAGTTGCTATCCTTGCCTGTTGACAAGCAGGTACAGCTGAGACCTTTTTCCCCAGCGGCCATTTTTCTGTCATGTTACACACAAACTCCAATGTTTGCAAAAGATTTTTTTTAAGGTATTTAAGAAAGTATTTGTGGGGCGCATGGCCCCATGTACAGAGGTGACAGTCCTCCAGCAGAAGACGCAGGTTTTCAAACCAACCTGTGGCTTCTATCTTTGATTTCTGGCTCTTTCTGCTGTCCTGTTTCACAAATATAGGCATGTATTCGCTTAGAAAAGATATTTATTTTGTCCAGGCAACATCATGTTAAACACACCTGAATGACCATCTGACACAACGGACTTCACAGTTCCTGCCTTCCTGCTCTAAGGTCTCAGTAGACAAGTGAAGATGTTTCTTTTTCTTTTATTTAATGCAAAGATTTCCAGAGAATTCTTTGGCATTCGAAAATCCTTCATTTCCAATTTGTTCCGAGAGTGCAGTCAAACTTGCCCACGGATCATATTTTGTGTCATTTCCTAAGGAAGTGTTCACCTCCTGTTCTGCTCGTGTGAGTACAAATGGCAGCCAGTTTCTCATGATTGACTGCAAAGTGCACCTTCCGGAGCTGGTTGAAAGCTGCTTTTTTTTGTTTTTTCCTTCTACAGAAAAGAGTGGGGTCTGCCGCTGTTCCTGCCTCCTGTCGTGCTGTCCAGCATGAAAGAGAAAAACATCAAGAAAGCTCTGACGCACATCCTCAAAACCAACCAGAACCTTGTGCCTCCGGGGAAAAAAGTAAGCTGCTCTCTTTGTCTTTCCTTGCCCTTGTTAATAAACTCCTGACACACGCACACACACACACACACGCTGCCTCGTCTGTTTTCTGATGCAATATCCGAAAATAGCATCACCGCCATGCAAAACCTTGTAAAGGTTCTCACCCTTGTCAACCTAAGACCCTTAGTCAAGCGAGACCTTGAATGCTAATAAGGATAACAAACTAAACGGCTTGTCAAATGTTTGCATAATAGGAGATTCTTAGTCGCACACACATGTTCCAGTCAGCTCTTTTAGCTCTTTCTGAAGAAGTTTCGATGATCATTACTGCTGGTCATCTTGCACCATTAGGGGTCGTCATCTCTGCCTCAGGGGGGGTTGATGCAGATGGAGCACTGTGGGAATGCTACTTTCAAAATCGTGCTAATTGTTTTGAGAAAATTACCAACCCTGCCTTTAATCGGTAAAACCAAAAAAAAACAACGCACTCCTCACCTTTGCATAGAACACTGATGCACAATTTGAATCAATCTGATTGGTCCTTGCATGCTCTGATGTTCCTCTGAAGTGAATCAGGAGTTTGTTTCCAGTCGCTAGCTCTTATGTGGCATACTTGAATGAAGTATAAAAAATATATCAGTCCCTCAACCAGGACCAAGTTACTGACGCTGGACATATGGGCTCCATTTCTCATCATCAGGGGCTAACCATTGGCTTTCACAGTGGCAGCTGATACCCGATGTCATCATTAGGGAGAGATAAAGCCAAGCAACAGCAATGAACTGGCAAACTCACTGACGCTCCAAATTAGCTTTCTCGTTACAGTGGAGAAGATATCACTGAAAAAAGTGGCTGCTCACTCAGGTTTGTAGGAAGGCAGCGGTTAAGACTGAACATGATATTTAATCATTTTTTACCAAACATTTAATTAACCTTTTGTTTCTGAGGCTGAGGTGAACTATCACATACTGAGAAATAGCCAAACATTAAGATGAATAAAATCCATAAATTACACAAAAGACTCTTTACCATGTTTTCCTAAAACTAATGTGTCTTCTCTAGTCTGTCTACAAAGCTCCCAATTATGAGAAGAGTCCATTCTCTTCGTCTTCTGTAACCAAACTAGGAATTAACTCAAGTTGTAGGATTGTGTCCCTCTGTATGCCTGTGTCAAAGATGAATGCTCATGAGTAGCTACTTAAAGGTGGTAAGAGTGTTTGAGTAAAGACCCTTTTTCAATGTGCTCGCTGGATGTTTATAAAAGTTGGAAGGCAGGAGAAGCATTTCCAAAGGTTTGTATCCATGTTTAAAAATCAACACTGAATCTGAAAAGAGATCCACACTTCCTCACTGACGAAAAATCAATTATGTGATGTAATTCCCATTACCTGGTAACGTCTTTAGAGACCCATTATCCACACAAGCAAGCGCACTGCAGAGGTTTTTGATCAGATTTAAACAATCTTATGGGATGTAACGGAGAACCATTGGTTCAGTTCTGAATGGCTTAAAAGTATTTCACATCCTGACATTAGAAGACGAGAGCGTCCGTGCAGGCTGATGTGAAATCGTTTGGAATGCTTTCTGATGTGCTTTTTTTTTTCTCTCTCTCTCTCTCTGTGCAGCTGACCGCTTTGCAGGCCAAGGTGCATTACCTGCGGTACCTCAGTGAACTCCGACTGTACGGAGGGAGGGAGTTCAAGTCGATATTGTTGGTAAGAATAATCAGGATGAGGTCAAAAAGAGGCATCACTTCCCTTTTGTAGTGCGCGAGATCCAGCTGCTTCACAACGCTCAGAGTGTTCTGAACTTGCAACATTGTTAGTGGGTTTTTTAACTGTCATATATTTGTGTTCCCACCACTCTCTCCAGCAAGGGGAGAAGCAGACAGACGTGACTCTGTTAGTGGGCCCACGATACGGCATCAGTCATGTCATCAACGCCAGGACCAACCTCGTGGCCCTACTGGCTGATTTCAGCCACGTCAACCGCATCGAGATCCTCACTGAGGATGAGACCAACGTCCGACTGGAGCTGCATGTCCTGGATGTCAGGGTAAGCACGGTTCTGTCTCGAAGCAAACATCCTTCACACGTCTCTAGTTCTCTTTTTTTATTGGTTTAATCGCCCTCTTTTTCTTTCTCTGTTTCTATTTTGTCACAGCCCATCACACTCATCTTGGACTCCAGTGACGCAATGAACCTGGCCTGTTTAACAGCGGGCTACTATCGCCTCCTAGTGGATGCAAGGAGATCTATCTTCACTGTGCCACACAGTAACAGCTCTGGGGGGGATGATCCAAGTAAGTTTATTCTTAACTGGCAGAGTGTGTATGCACTATAAATAGTGATGAAAGCATAGTATCAGTTGAAAGGTTGAGTGATACATATTAGACTGAAAACTGGATTACATAGCTTAAAAATTGATAGAGCAGGAAGACTGGAAGTAGAGCACTCAACAGCAAAGTTAAGATGGCCAGCCTTGATTATGTTTTACTAGCTTATATAGAGAAAACCTTTAGTTTAGTTTATTAATGTAGTTTTCAGGGAGCATGTACAAAACATTAACCTCACAGAGAGAAGATGCTTTGTACCAGATTATAGCAGTTTGCTAATTTCCATCTGCAGTCCCCTGGCAGGTCAACACAGAATACTTCAACAATACAATCAATCATATATATTCATATCATAATGCACATATGCTTAGACCTAAGACTCCACACAAAGACTATATTTAAAATAATGTTTGCGTCGAGTTAAAATGCTGAATAAGAAGAGAAAACACTTGCAGGAAAATTCAACTAATGTGAGCATGATGTGTTATTTACAATCCATTTCTTGATGTGTTGTGAAAACAAATGAAAATCACTATGTAAGTATTTTAGTTCATGGGGGATATTGGATAATTTCTTTACAGCTTTGTAAGAGAAACAGGACTGACTGAATGCAGATCCTCTCTTGGGGACTCTACACTCCCCCCTTGTGGTGAACCTTGAGGTTCTGCTGCTGGTTTCAGAGCAGAGCTTAACAACGTTTTTCAAGGGAGGGGGAGCAGCATTGTGTATTGTTTTGTGGAACATCTGGATATTTAAAAACCGAATGAAATTTTCAAAAATTAACATTTCGTATTGAGCGAGTATGTGACAATGGTGGCACTGTCGTGATTTTCTGTCAAATATTTTCAGAGCTGTTTGTGCACATCCTCATTGGAGAGTGATGTACTTACAATTTGAGAGATTGATTGTTTAAAATAATGAGTGGTTGTACTGCTGCTGTGTGCAGGTCAGGATCGTGTCCTGGAGTGGCCATACAGCACGTCTTTAGGCTACAACGAGGAGCCAATCCAGGCAGAGGTCTACAACAGGGACTCCCAATATTCCGACAACGGGCAGAGAGAGAACAGCATCTCTCCTTATTTCCACGAAGCCCAAAATCCCGACAGAGACCTTCGGGAAAGGAGAAGTCCTGTTCCCCCTCCTCTTCCTCCTGCCACCAGACACAAAACTCAAGACTCACCCCGGAGCGCCAAAGTGTCGTTTATTTTTGGGGGGGACCCTCCCTTGAACAAGCCGAAGAACCTGGGCTATGAAAGACTGTTGGAGAGCCCTGAGGAACCCGTGCACAGGCAGCCCTACTTGCACAATAACTCAGACTTTCAGGGACAGGACAGGGTGCCGTTTCAATTCAGTGGTCTCACTCACATCTACAGTAACATTATCAGTGAAGAAGGGGCCGAGGAGCCAGTGCTCAGGGATTTATTTTATCGGGACACGACGGATGATGCAGAGGATGATGACGATGCGTCCTGCGAGGAAGACTCCACAGGGGGGACACCTGTTGGCGAAGAGAGAGGAAGTGGAGGTGAAAACTGTGGTAACTATGATAACCAAGGAGGAGGCCTGGCAACGGCAGCCGGCAAGGCCACCTTCCTCAAAATGTCCGGTTCCACCGATGACATCATCGACCTGACAGCTCTGCCTCCTCCCGAGGGAGACGACGGCGTGGACGATGACGAGGACGACACGCTGCTGCAGACCCTCAACCTTGCAATCGCAGCTCCACCACCGGGCTTTCAGGACAGCTCAGACGAGGACACAACACCAGAGGGGAGGCCGCTGAGCACACGCGACAATGACGATATCCCAGTATCGTTAATTGATGCCGTCCCAACCGACGGGGAGGGCGAGGAGAGCAGAGGAGGGGAGAGACGGTTGGAGAATGCAGTCATGCATACCCTGCAGGCACTTGAGGCTTTATCTGTCTCTGAACGGAGGCCTCCACCGCCACCACCCAACAGTAACAATCAAGGTCTGTCCAATGCCTCTGTATTATTTTGTTGCCATTATTTGTGTCTGTGATCTTGTCTCATAAGTGCACACTTGCACTGCACTCCTGAATATGTCTGGACGCTACCCTGAGGAACTAACACGGTAGAACACAATCGGTTACACCAGACAAACAAACCCCCTTGTACAAAGTCATACGAATGTCTAAATTTTATATTGGATCATTCAGACTAAATGTCTCTGCATGTAAATGATGCATTTGATTTTGCATGGAGCTGCTTACCGATATAATGTTATGGTGGCTGGGAAGTGCAAAACAAAATTACAAAGTGTGAACCACTTTTATAAAGCTTAAAATGTGCATTTTGAAAAACATTTTTACATTTTATTCAATAAAATTGACAAATCCAAAACACAGAGGCTCGAGGTGGAAATCCAGGAGAGGGTGGGGACAGACGTGAGGGAACATTAGGGCCTCCATATATGTTCTTGTAAACGTGTTTCACACCTTGCACATTTGTTTTATAAAGTTGCACTTGTTTTATCCTTGGTACTTACTTGGTAGGTTTTGTATTTTTGTTTAATAAAATGTAAAAATGTTTTTCTAACATTTTGAAAAAATGTTTCACACTTTTACATTTTGTTTTGCACTCCCCAACTACCGTATTTTGTACTACACTCTCAAAACAAATTATAGGGAATGCATCCAATTACAAGTTCAAAGCAGTCATCATTATGGATGGTTCAACAGATAATTTTAAAAAGTTCAAAAAATCTCTTTGCTTTATGGTACAGATTAAACAGTTAATAATTTTAAATGAAATACCAATCTTTACTTTTTCTGTCTTATCCTCTAGGTGCCTACGCATCCCAAGGCTTTAGCCCTGAGTCATCCTCTGATTCTGGCAATGAGACCAACTCCTCAGAGATGACTGAAATCTCTGAACTTGCTGCTACTCACAGGCTCAGCGAGAGCCACATGCGTCTTCTGATTGCCACAAGGGAAGGGTACCAACCTCTTCTAGAGGAGAAAACCGAATTTCCTGTCTCGCCTAGCACGACCGGAACGATACAGAAGAAACCCCGTAGTCCCACGCGGCACCTTCAGCCTCCAGCAGTACCTCCGAGACGGAGCCCCCTATTGGATTCTTCCACATCTGGACAAGAAGGCTTGGACGTCAGGGCCCATACAAACCTCTCATCCACTCTCCAAAGACCAAGTTCAACCACACCAGGAGGTAAACATCATAAGAAGTCTGCAGACTCCAGTGGGAAGTACAACACTTTCAGCACAAGGGATGGGTATAGAGGTGAGAGTAGTGGGATCCGCAGCCGGCTTGAATTGGACCAGCGCACTTCATTCTGTGAGCGAAGTGAAAGTCAGAGGAGACAAAATTCTTTTTTGGAAGAAAACTCTGCAGCAACAGGCCATGGCATGAATAGCCATCCCCATGACCATCACAGAAATCCCCGCCCTTGTTCCTCTACTTCTGATCGCCTGTTAGATGTTGTCAACATGGGGGATGGTCATGCAGATAATGGAGCTGCAGGTGTTGATCAAGATGAACGTTTAGTTGTAGCATCGTTATTGTCCCCTACCAAAAAACCTAGAACAGGAGGGTCTGAGCAGGGATCCGACATACAGAGTGACCACCCGCCCATGTCTAGACAGCAGAGTGTTGCACGGTTGTGTGAGTACCATCTTGCAAAAAGGATTTCCAATTTGCAAGGAGAAGCCCACAGCTCACTGCAAGGTTCTTTGTGCTCATCATTAGATGCTGGTGGTAGCACAAACAGTAGTGCATGTGCCACCCCAACTGATTCCCCACTAGGCCTTGGTCCATTTGAATCAAAACATCACCACTTGCAAAGGCACCCACTTTCTAGTTCCTCCTCATCATTACTCAGGGTGCTAAACTATGATGATAACAAACCTCGTGGTATCCCTGGTCAGAGCACTCAGGGAAAGGACCTCCACCCACACGCTGACCCCGCCCTCCTTCGGAAAATGCTGCCCAACATTCACGCTCCTACTGCTGGGACCGAACCGACCAGACCCTCATCTGCAACACCGTCCAAGCATAAAGAGTCAACAGGTTCTGCAAGCAAGAGGACCCACAATGACCTGCATGCCAAACAACAGGCCCATTCGAAAGGGCTGAATCAGAAGGAAGGCAGTGAGGCCTACAGACAGCTGATTAACTATCTCACGGTCAGCCAAATGCATCAAGGGGGGAAGCTGCACAGTGCAGGGATGGGAGCTGCAGTGAAAAAGGACACCAGGCGTTTTATCACAAGCAACCCTCAGCTTGTTGAAATGGTTAAGAATAGGGGGAACACCATAGCTCGCTGCCCGTGTATGCCTTCTTCCATATCATCCCCATTTCTCAGCCCAAATGTAGTCTCCCCTAACGCGGCCCCCATGCAACTTGCAAATAAAAGTCAACAGTCATACCATTCAGCCACACTTCCTGCCAAACTTAAGCGAAGCCCTGAGATGCGTTCTCAGACACTGAATGACAATCTAGATTTTAGGCAGAGTACTTCGGAGAGAAGAAGCTCTTTTTCTGGACTGGAAAGTGAACTAGAGAGGAGTGGTATGGACCAAGAGCAGTTCCTTTCAATGTATAAAAGAGAGGGCTGTATGAGCCCTGAAGGGCGATTCACTACAGGTGGAAACCATGAGGACGGGGCCAACACTCACCGTCATCCCCCGAGGTCCAGAAGCCAACCTAGTGGCACCACAGAGGACTGGTTTAGATCAGAACCCAGAGCAAAGCATGCAGTCCGTCAGTCTTCACATCAACACCCCAATGATTCTCTCTGTTTCTCTGCCGCCCCCAGTGTGAGTGGTCAACAATTAGACTTCAACACCATCTCCTTAGGAAGGGGAGACCACCCTTCAGCTTTTATCAGGCAGACATCAACTGGTCCAAGGGCTTGCATAACTTCTCCATCTCGCAACCCACAATCAACACCTCCTCCACCACCTCCTCCACCACCACCACCACCACCACCACCCCCACCTTCCTCTCTGTTGCCCCTTCCTGTGCAAGCCAACACTAGCTCCAGCAACTCAGGATGCCCACAGAATTCCATCCATTCCATGCAGTTTCATCCAAACCAGAACCACATTCAAGCTTTAACCCCAACCCCTCAGACAGATTGTCTAAGCAACAGCCTGCAACGGGGTCGGGAGCTCAAACGGAGCTCCAGCAATGTGACTGCAAATTCTAATAGCGTTGAAGTTCTGTTTGATAAGCCCACTCGAAGCAGGAGCCAGCTGCCCTTGTCACCATCTGTGCCCCAGCAAAGTGAGACAAAAGTTCAGCGAAGGCCAACAAGGAAGCGGCTCTCCAAGAGCTACTCCCAAGGCTCTGTATCTTCCCACACCTCGTGCTGGAGTACAGGCAGTAGGCTAGACTGCAGAAGGGCTTCTGTTGCATTTCCATTGCAAAAAGATGGAAAACACAAGGGCTCTCAAAAACTGGACACAAGCCCCTGGAGATGCAATGGACCTTTTAGCTACTGTTTCTTCAAACGGAAGTGTGAGGGCGAGGAGGAAGATGTTGAGTGGGAGAAACCCAGACGAAGCCGCGGGGGGAGTAACATAAATGCAAATGACAATGCTGCTGTATTCCCATGTGGCTCAGCCATGGATGCAGCTGGGGAGCAGCTGTATGGGGAGGTCCTCAATAACATGAGCTTTAGTGACCGTCTCGCACGAATCAATGCGCTCAAGGACCACATGTATGGCTTCCCTTCTGGCTTCACTGATGTCCGCAGGGATGCCAGTGAACTCATCGCTCTGGTGAGATCAAGTGTTGGTCGCTGTGACCGCGGAGCCCAGATGCCTCTGCAAGATGTAGCCCAATACAAGCAGCTTCTCTCTGTGGAGTCGAAAGAATTGGGCCGGGCATGCCGGAGGATGGCACAAGCCCACGGTACTCCTGAGGAGATGCTGCTAGCTGTGACTTGTAGTTTCCAGGTGCTGTGCTGTCTCTGTGAAGCCTGCATGTGTCTGGTCCGAGGGCTCGGAGCTTCAGCCTCACACCAACAGAGAGAGGTTGTGGCTAAGGTTGACGAGGTTGTCATGAACTATATATGTTTGCTTAAAGCAGCTGAGGCCGCAACAGTGGGAGCTCCTGGTGAGCACAGCGTGAAAGCCCTGGTCCGCCACTCCAGTACCATGTCGGCCATTGCTAACGCACTCACCCGCTCCCTTAAAACGCTGCTTAGCAAGTAGAGGCTACTCCTTATGCTTGATAGTGTGGCCTAAGCAGTTAGCAGAGTTCTGTGTTTAAGCATCTAGAGTCCAATATATATTTCATATAGGGTCTGGAGGGTCTCCATATCAATATAAATAAAGTGTAAGACTTGTTGCATTAAGACATTCAACTGAGGAAGATGCTTAAATCCAGTTCATTCTGACTACTCTTGCTTTTTCTGTTGACAATATGTAATGTATATTTACAAAGCCATACTGTCGCAGACCTTTGTATTATGATATGTACCTAATAGATACCCCCTACCTGTGCATTATGTAACTTATTTAAAAGATGTATATAATGTGTATATACGGTATACACCACAATTGTATTATTTGCTGTAGCAGTTTTAAGAAGCCACAGAGTATTTAACTGAATTTACACTCAACTCTTGTCCAGCACTGGAGTGGTTTTCACTTTCAGTTTTAACAGTTCATAAAGTGCAGTTTGACTAAAGATATTTATTATGATAACTATTTAAAATCAACCTGGAGACATGCAAGTACGACGTTTCACAGAAAATTGTTATAATTTTATTCACTTTATTGTTGGTTTGTATGTCTGAACGACTGTTTCAAAGGGAACTCAGTTTAACTGTGTTGCATTGATATGCAATGTAATATGTATTTTTTTGCAAGCTTGAGGGTAATATTGTTTAGAATGATGTAGAAAACACAGGGACACTGACATTGCTTTTTTTTTTTGCATAGATGATTTTCAGAATATTAAATTATAAGCTCATCACCAATCACTAAATATATGAAAATGATATCCACAGATTGGCCACTGTATACAATATAATTATTTTTGAACTATTTGTGTTTTATTATCATTTTGTTTTTCTTTTTTTTTTGCTTTTGGGGGACAGTACTGTGCTTAAATGATTTATGATATCACGTTTGAAGATGCAGTGGTCTCTTGGCTTTTTTTTTTTTCAGTATTCCTCCAATCTATTAAAAAAACACATTTTACAAATATATCATGGACTCTTGCCTCACGTCTAATGATTTGAACGATGTGAGCACTGTGGGTGGAGCTTGAGCGACGTTGCGTCCTTATTTGCATGTTCGGCGCGTGTTTCACGCATGCTGCGATTTCAACCAATCCGGTGAAGCTATCAAAGGCAAAACCACGCCCCGCGCGGCAACTCGTGTCGCGCGCTTCAGCATCAGTACTGTACACACAGACAATTGTGAAGTTTCCCTCGCTTTCCTTGGATAAGTTTAACACGTTCACGTTTTTTTTTAATTAATAACTTATATTTCAAGGAGTGTGTGGCCTCGCAGTGGATTGTCGCTGTTTGTTCCCCGCATCGACGCCCTTTAAGGAGCCGCTTTCTGCAAACTTTACCCACTATCGTGGCTCAGGGATTGAAGTGTGCCCCGTGGGGTTTAAAGTTCAGCTAACAGTAGCGTCTCTGGCTACTAGCAGGTAGTTAGCTTTACATCTCTACCCACAAACTTTTTGCCATTATGGCAGCTTTGTGCCACCCGCGACGTGCCTTGGTGGAAATACCTCCTCCACAGCCTAAGATTGCAGGTAGGTAACAAACACAACTTGACAGTTTTCAGTGTGCAAAGTTAACCTCTTTGTGCAGGAGGCGCCACTTTGCTATCGTGCTAATGTTACCACGCGCGCGCCCAAAAGGTTAACAGACATTTTTCTTCTCCACATTGTAACTTTCACATGGACTACTATTTTAATACACGACTAATAACCCAGACTTAAGTCGGATTAAGCAGTGAATATCACGTCTCTCTAGACTTTAAAAGTCGCTGTGTGTAGGGAGGGAAAACAACAACTAGCTGAAAGTGTCGTAAAGAAAGCACGTGCATGTTTTTTTTTCATTTAATTAAGGTTAACTTTAACCTTTCGTGCACAGCTCGAATGAGGAGGTCCTACTTGGAGATTTTAGGTGCTCGTTTGGCTCCGTCGCCACTTCCAAGAGGGAGACACACAACTTCAAACACCAGGCGTGCTCAATCATGTAAGTACCAGAGTCACATCATCAGTCTGCCTACAGATGTAACATGTATTTCTATCTCTTATTAAATCATATGCACAGTGAGGAAGCAGTAAACTGCATTCCCACAACTCCTGGGAAAAGCCAGGAAACGTGATCGATTTTCCTTGTCCTGGAAAGTAACAAACAGCTTCCTGATTGCACGTCACTTCCAATATCATGTGTTTTAGGATCATTTATGTGAAGGGTCATGTCAAAGAGTGACATCCCCGTCCTCTGATGCTGTCCGTGTCCTGATCGTATCCTCTTGTTGTTGTGCAGTGGACTTGTCCATCGAGGGGTCGTGGAGCGGGAGGTTAGAGGAGCAGTGTGAGAAGACGGACGAGCAACATACGCCACTCTCCCAGCAGCAGCTCGTACAGCTCATCAGATCGCTCATCTTAGTGGAACAGGTAGCCACGCTAACTCATATTCACTGAAAGACTTTCTCTCTGCTGTGTTGATCTGTCTTAACATGTTGTACTAAAATCAGCCTTTTCTGGATCGATTTCGGTCTGTTGGTTTGCCGTGGCCCCAAATCCAGGGTCTTCTTAGTGTTGTTGTAGTTGTCAAAATGTTCTGCCTCTTAGCTCTCAACTTACACACACAGAGAGAGAGAGCAAATCTAAAAGTGTTGATTTATTGCCTCTTAGAGCCAAGAGCCCAGGATCCTGGCAGCTGACCTCAAGTACCTCCAGGAAGACCTGCAGCTAAAGAAGACAAATATCTATAGATCCATACCGTACTCGCGGTTCGGCTCCAACAGGGACGCTCACTGCTACAGAAAGGCATACCCACACCTGCTGGCATTCAAAGTGAGTATCGCTGGGTGCTACAGCACGTTTGTTTAAGTGTCTCCTCTTGAGAGTTTTTGCCTCTGCACAACAATGCCTTTTTTTTTTCTCTCTTTAAAATAAAACTGATCTTAGTTTTGTTCTCACCTCGTCCCTTCTCAGGTTTCGTGTCAGGAGTGGGGCCAGGTTCTTCTGAGGAACAAAGAGTGGGACGCCGTGATGGAGCACACCCTGGTGGCGTGGCGCTACACCAGCGAGTTGCCGCAGTGGGACACGGCGAGCCACAACGCTCTCCGGGAACAGTGTTACGGCATCCTGGCGGCCCACAGCCTCGCCGCACTCCAGCACTACAAACCTGAACACAGCAGAGGGCGAGAGCTGCTCAGGAGGTGAGACGCCAGCTTTAAATGACCCATGATGCAGTCTGTCAGGTAGTGTCACGTTTGATCCAGCAGAGGGCGCTCTCATCCTAACCTGATAACTTCATGCACTCCTGATCTCAGTTTAAGAAAACTTAGAGGAGGGAGACTTTTCTGAGTTTGCTGTTGACTTACTGAAGATGCATTTCCTCTCTAAAACTGTCAAAATAAAAGCTGTGTGAAGGCAGCATTTCTGTCAGATTATGTCAGTAATTAGCGAGGATATTAAAGCCAAAGTTTGGTTGCTCAACCTGAAATGTGTCCAAGCTGTTTTGATCACGGAAGGGTGGCGGAGTCTTGTGACATTCACAGCTCAATACCGTGGCACCTTTATTTAGTTTAGCAGCTAAACCAAAACACTGTTCTGTCCACATTCGGAGGTTGCTTGTCAGTCTCTCCTGATGAGTTATAAAGCACCTGTACTGTACTCAAGGAGCCGTCTGTTTTACTCGATGCTTTCATTACTAGATTGGTTTTATCGTGAGTATAGTTCACAAGTGTTAACGTTCAGACTTTCTCGCTCCCTTTTTGTTTTTGTCTTCAGGTTAAAGGTGGCTCAGGTGCAAAGCCAGTCAATTGTGCCCTGTATCCAAGAGCTGCAAAGGATTGTGGGATGTGCCGATGACTCTTCAGTGGACACAAAATAACACAAGACGCTTTTCAAACCCCACAAGTGAAAACGACGGGCCTCATGAACTGCCTGAATGATGTCCAACGAGGAAGTTGCTTCAGATTTACAAAATAAAAGCCTTTATAGGAACGTACACTGAAAAAATGTCACACTACCTGTGGCGCTGGGAACAAAATGTCTATTTTTAGAACTTTATAAAATACCTTTTGGCATTGATATGAATGTTTGTATGAACTTCTTCCTGCCCTCTTTAAGGGTGAGTGTGTGTATATATGTCCTTGTTACCGTTCACAATACTTGAACCTTTGGCCTGTGTCGTCTCTGGCTCTCTGTGTATTTAATGCGTGTCTCTTGTTTATAGAGAGTTGTCTTTGTCTCTGATTGCACTGTTTCTGCTTGTCCTGAAAACTTGAAGATTTTTGATAAAATACATCCTTAATTTCAATAAAGTTGTTACTCTGTACTTGGTCGTTTCCTTTGTATTTTTTAAGAGTATTTAATCATAGAAAAATCCCAAGCACTCGCTGCCTGCTAATATGACGGCTGCCTTTCTCTTCAGTTCACTCAAACAGTGAAGTGCATGCACATTGAAGCATCATTTCTGGTCTATCATGAGAACCTGCTGCTTTAACTATCGTGCAGCTTCTCGATCGTTTCACCCAGAAATCCTCAGGCCAAGAACGAGCAACGACAATGTTTCACTCGTTTATATCCATGTTGGATGATACAGAAGTAGCTCAAATGGATTTAGGGTCTGAAGTTTATAGACTTCCGGTTTATTTTAAGTTTTCAAATAATGCAGCTTCTGTAGTGTCTCAAAATCTGCACAGTTTGTAGTACAGCCAGGCAGTGTTTGTCTAAACACCATTAGGGATGCAGACGTTGCTTTTACACAGTTGATCATCATTCCTTCCAAAAAGTGTGACTTCTCCTCCTGCAGTGACCCTTTTGTACCACTAAGTGGAGCCCAAGTTGCATCTTCCAGCCACATCCACTGGCTTCAATGTCGAAATCAGACTTCCTCGTTAATACCCCCGTAGACACAGCTGTTGCCATGGCACTGTGTCGAGTGAATATTAAATCATTTTAAAAAGGCTATTTATGGTTCATGTGATCAGTGGGAGGTTTCTTGGGTGTTTGGTTGACAGGCCGACTTCATGCTGTGCAATCTCTAAGTGATGTTACTTCATAATAATACCTATTCATTCCCATATTTGGACATTGGACTGTGATATCCTTATTATTGTGATCTGTATTTTCTGCTGGTATTGATAGCGTCAAATATCAGGAATCAGACAGCTATTAGTCTTCATGGATTTATACTTATAGACAAACAATTTGTGTCCATGTTCAACCCACTCAGGTCTATTTTGGGATCTTGTGTTCTGTAAACTGAGATAAAACGATGTGTCACTCCACTGTTCATCGCTCTCCTCTGGCTCCGATTTACCGCTCGCATCAAATTTAGATCCCTCCCGCCCACGAGGCTCGGCCAATGAAAGGCGTTTGATCCAACCTTCACAGCAGCGCCCCAAGTCTCCAACTACACTCCTGTCCTCTGTCGGCCCCCTGGTGGTGGATCGACCTCCTTGCACCTTTAAGAGAAAGCTCGAGGTGCAGCTCTTTCATGAACACCTACGACATTGATGAAAAGAAAATATTGATGTGGCATCCTTCGGGGTTTCCTGGGCCCCCTAATAGTCCACCAAACACTTCGACAAAAAAACAGTAACAGAGGATTGTAAGAGGACAGAATTTTTTTTAATATATAGCAGCACTTTTACTCATCTTGGCGACGGAGAAGAATTGTATCGATAGTTATAGAGAATAGAGTTTGCAGACATTTCTTTATTATGAAATGGTTGCAAAAATGTATTAAAAATCGATGCATTACAGCTCCCCTCCGCCTCAGGTGTTTGTTTGTTTTTTTCTTGTTAAGGTTGCATTTTCTTAAGCACCAAGATCAGAGAGCTTCTTGATTGTTGTACGGTGAAGTTCAAGTGCACCAACCGTTAGTTACATCTCTGAATCCCCAAATATGTCCTACAACGCCTCGAGGAGCACAGGCGAGTGCGTTGACGGGGAGCCTCAAAATCACCAATCTGTGATTGAGATTGGTGGCTTGTAATCCTGGATCTCGGGTGGCATGGCTGTGCTGCTTTTTATTCAACTTCAGCCACTAAAAAAAGGGGCTGGTTTGAACCTGGGGACTGTGGAAACCAACTCGACTGAGTCCTAGAAGTGACAGATAGCGCGTGAAGGGAACACAGTGACAATTTGTACGTGACTTAAACTGTCTTAGATAGCTGAGTTCCTCTTCTGGATATGTGTAGTGACATTTAAACATCTGTTGCTTTTGTCCCGCTCTGAAGAAAAGCCTGAAAGAGCCTTTTTAGAAAGAAGCCGCAATTACACAATGATAAATGCAAAGACTTTCTCAGGATGCCCTCTTCCGACTTGTAATTTTCGAATCCATTAGTGCTTTGAAACGCTCGGAGAGTATTCAGTAGTTTTGTTGATATAAGCCGAGCTGGAGGGCCATTTATTCATTTGTTATGTTTCCCAAATGAGCATTTAGTTACACAGCACATATTGTAAGAGTTTCCATCTGTGACCTAACACCCAACAAAGGAGTCCTAGGTTTGGAACAAAACGCCCCTGCTGGTGAGCATTACGAAGACTAATGCTCTCAGAGATATTCAATTTGGTTCGAAATTATTCTAAAGAGGCTGGAGCAAAGAATTCCCAACTGTTTTAAAGATTGACCACAGAAGAAATGGTAATGAAACAACATCCCCATTTACAGTCAAACGCCCTTTTATAAAACAATGAATAACTCCAATTCATTCATAGTTTCATATTTTTATTCTTTAGTTATGGCTGCAAGTTTCCTGGTGTCTTGGTCTTCTCTCGGCCTCGCCTTGCCTTGGTCTTGATCTCGGAGGATTCCGTTAGTACGGTCTGTCTTGCAAAGCAAGGCGAGCCGTTTCCAGACTTTGTGCTAAGCTAGCTGCCAACTCATCAGTACTCAACTCACAGACATGAGAGTGGACAAAAAATCTTCCCAAAATGTCTAACTGCTCTTTTAATCAATTCGCAGACAGTGCACTATCAATATTATCTGGACTTTGGACGTCACATTAAAAATCATCATTTTCAGAACCGTCCCTGAGGGATTGCAGCGTGCAGTCCACATTACGTTCAAATGTAATCAGTGGGCACTCCATCAGCTGCACAATGGGACACTTAAACCAATCTTTTTTTTTTTTCTTTTTTTTTAACCAAATATCTCATTTTTTGTTTCACTGTTGTTAGACTCTTGGTGTCAAACATTTCTGGATTGTTGAAACATTTCATGCCTTATCCATTGGCGGATATTTCTGGTGAGTTAGCCCAGTATTTTTGGCGGAGGCTTGCCAGAGTTTTTCCAGTCACTGAGGAATTTGTTTTGTGGCAAAAGGTCAAGAGAAATGAGCCAGCTGAATGCTAAAAAAAACGAGTTCAGTTTGAATAAAAGTGATCATCCCTTGGCTTTTATGGTTTTTTTTTGGTGTGTTGTTCCTTTAAGACCCTGCAGAGTGGTGAAAAGCAGACAAAAACGTGGCGAAAGGATGAGTCAAGCTCCTGAGCTTTACTCAAACTCTTGGTTTGAACTTTTGCCCACTGAGCGAGCGTCTTCCCCACCTGAATATCAATTCCTGGAGGATTTGGCCGAGTGAAGCGTGTTAGGTAAAGAAATTCTGTTTCCAGCCCAAAAAACGGGTCATAATGTTGCTCTCTCTCTCTTCCATCTGCCTCATCAAAAAGAGGTGGACTTGGCACAAGTTTAGCGGCTGATGCACTTTACATGCTCAAGGACTCACATTTATGTGACTTGGACATTAAACTGTGACTGCTGACAAAAAGAGTGAGCCGGATGTGTTTCTAAGAGAATAATTGACTACATAATGACACTGTCACACTAATTATCTCAAGTGTTTCCTTTTTTTTTTTTTTTTTTTAATTTTTTTTTTAGATGGCACTGAAATGTTTGACTCCTCATCCCTCGACTGAAGAGTGTTTAAAATGCAGGTTGATTCGGCGGGCCCCTGGGGTCAATCAAAGCAGGTGCTCATGAATAAAGAGGATGTTAAATATGCGTGAAGTTATTAATTACAAGCCTGGTGTTTTTACAAGGCGCTGCTTTATTTTGCCTTTGCCAGTCGGGCATTGCTGTCAATACACGCTTTATTCTTTGGCTTTCTCTTTTCCCCTGAAGGTAGCCTTAGGTGACCTGTTTGACCCCCTTATTGGTGGAATTTCTCATGATATACTCCTTCCTGTGAAGTGTCGCCAAAATTTAGATGACTTAAAGGGATACGTCACCCATTTACATGAAGCTTTCTATCATTAGAAACATGGTAGTAGTGTTGAATGGTTGTGAATCCAGCCCTCATTTTGCCCTGTGATGCAAAAAGCGTCATATTGCATCACATGAAGAAAACTTCCAGGTGTCTGTGACTCAAATACTAACGTGTAATACTAATGTGCATATGGAAAAACAATACCAATTTCAAGTTATGTACTCATAGGCATTCTCAATATATCTTCCAACCAAGGGCCTTTATTTCTTTCCTGAAAACACTTTGTGCTAAACGGGTGAAGTTCCCGTTGGCTTTCAAAATTCAACCAGGCTTAGTCAGAGTATTTTTCAAACCAGCAATGGGGGACGAAAATTGAAAAATATGTTGTATTAACAAACATAAAACGTCCTCCTGCAAACCTTTTCCCAGAATGTTGGTGTAAGAGCAGGAGGCAGACAGGTGAGCACCTCTGGTTCACTGTGCTCTGAGGGAGTGTGTGAGAGCGGCAGAGATAGGCGCTTTAATATTGGGTGGTGGGGTTTTAAAATGACTGAGGCTAGCCGTTGACCAGCCTGGAGGGGTTTCGGTCCCTGGGTCGTGCGTCATTAGTAGTCTGATTTGGTGGCTGACTCCCAAACAGCCGAGCTGCAGGGACAGCGATGCTGTTTTCATGGCTGAGTGAAAAGCGCTCCCGGCCAGCGCCTGTCCTCACTTCGCCTCTTTCCGAGGAAATAAGCTCCTTCCAGGCAGGAAGAAGATTCCTCCTGCTCACTCCGCTGCACAGCTAGGCTTGTGTGAAGACATACTTACCTCATCTTGACAAAGTTAAGTGTCTAAGAAGACCAAATAGAAGCATTATGTCAATTGAATTTTCAGTATAGAAATATAACTTTTTTTCTTAGAGTTCATTTATCTCATTAAATCCAGCCGTCTTTCACGATACAGACTCGAGAAACGACGTCCTCCTCTGTCCATCTTTTGCAGACATTGCGACCCTATTTAAATTTAGATCATGAGTCACAGCGATGGGCGTGAAAGCTCTGGATTGAAAGCTAAATTACTGCCACACAAACCTGAACACGGAAGTGCTGACGGTGCTGAAAGCAGAACGCGAAAAGTAGAGAGCTGTCAAGCTGTAAAATTACACAGCAAGCCGGGTGAAAGGATGATTACGGGCAATTATGCAGCAAATGCCCTCTGAGGGGAGAATGGAACGGACACACAAAAAACAAACGGTCGAGCATCTGTTGTGTTTGTGAATGAAAGCTGTGATAATGCTCATGAATATAATTACCCATAAGTTGTTTATGGAATGAAAACTGTGAGTTATATAACATTAAAAGCATATTCCCTGCACAATGGAATAATTGCTTCCGGTAAATGGCAGAGTACATATATTTTACCTCATTGGGGTTTTTGCTAAGTACAGTTCCTCAAGTACCGAATTGTTCTTCAGCAGCCTGTTGTCGATGTCGTCAGTAAAGTTCGGGGGCAAAGACCGTGGTTGCGTCTTATGTCACACACTCATTACCTACCCCCTTATCCCTGCTACCCTACTTCCTGTTTTCCAACTGTCAGACTCATGTGTTAATGATTGGTTTTGTGGTTTTCAGGCAACTCCAAGAAAAAGTTTCTTTTGACCAAATAATTGTCTTAGTAAATGAGGAGCTGTGTCGTGTCTGTGTTTACTTGCTGCTTTATAGATCTTTTCAATCATTTATTTCCAGGGTTGACATTGTTGTTGCCATATTGAATTTTACTCTTCTCTGAACAGTCTGTGTTTTACAAACCGTGTGTAGCAAGGTGAAGAGTGTAATAACCAAGAACAAGTTTAAGTGAGCTGACAACGCCACCGAGGGAATTTAAGCCCAGGAATTATAACACCTTAATTTAAATAAACGCAGCACAGGTTCGGCAACCGAAGTAAGACAGACGTGGAAAATAAATCAGTCTAGGAACATGTATAAGAGTTTTCTTACAATCAATTTGCTTTTATTCGAAAAACACTTCCAAAAATGTGCGCGGCAAACAAATACAGCAAATGGGTGCAAACTATTGTGTCCCAGTGTGCCTAGCCTCCACCAGCAGCCGGCAACCACTTCACTAATGGGGAAGAAACAAAAGAATGAACACCAGATAGTTCGCTCTAAAAGTACATGACAATCTAGCAGCGCTAACACAGCCACACCAGGCAACTCGATAAGGAGGCAAAACAGCAGCCGATTAAAGGCCTGCAATACAAAAAGAACACGAAAGGGCAGCAATGTTGCCACAGGTGCCTTATGTATGGCTCAGCTAATTAAGGGGGATGGACTAAGGGAGGAGTTGACCTACGTTGTGGAGGGTGCGTTCAAGGCCAACAATGAAAAACAGACAAGAAAACACTGCTTCTTCCACGAATGCAACAACAGGTGTGGTAGGTATAGTGTTTGTGTTCGTGGCAGGCTGTTGGGTAGCTTTTTGCCGTCATAGCCCCAAGTCTTTCCAACATATAACCTGTACTGTTTCAGCTATTGTTCGGCCTTCTTGCCATGAATGAGACAGATATCTTTCATCAGTGTTCCCCTTTGTAAGCTTTTTGGCGACACACTTTGTAGACGTGTGCCAACTGTTACTTCAGAAGCCACAAAAACCGGCGATTTATCAATTTAAAAAAAAAGAAGAAGAAGAAACCATAATCACTACTGTTTCTCCGCTCCACGACTGCACCTCTCATCTCTTCAAAACGGATCGTGTGTCTCAGCCCTCCCTGCACGCCAGTCTTCCTTCCCAGACAGGAAGTCATTACAGGGGCTCTCACCCCATCACAGATGGCCATTTAACACATCGCTGGCAACTGCAAATGAACCAGGAGCAGCATCCGCTTGACTAGACCCGGCCCGACTTTGCACAAATGTTTATCTCTCACTCACCTGCTGTGCTGGGATGGGAGGTAACCTTGGCTCACTTTTATTTTGTGTGGAAACTTCATTTCCTTGTGTTTGTCACGGCGAGCTGAGGCTTGAGATTCAGTCGGAGGATTTAGACGTTATGCAGTTGCGATGAGTCGTGCAACTTTTTTTTTCTGCTTGTACCTTGCTGCACAAACAACTTTTTAAACCTTTTTTTTTTTTTCTATTTTGTACTTCTCTTTGAGCAGCAGACATTTGGCCTCAAATCTTCTTTATTGCTTCCCCATCAACATATTTTCTCTGTCGATCTGCCTCGGCCTATCGGGGCGCTCGGTCTTCTATTGGTAATAAAACCGGATAAAGCCAACTTGACAATTTAAAACAGGGCAAGCGATTGTGTCTGACTCCCTGGAGACAACTGTCCTCTCGCTCTCTGCCTCTTCATCCCTCGCTCCCTCTTTTTCTTGTTGTGTTCTGTTTGCTCTTGTTGTCTGGAAATGCCTGGCTTGTTATTTACTATCTCCACTGAGTAAAATATTGATGAAGCCATGCACCTCTTTAGGATGTTTGCGGCTGAGCGATACAACTGTCGCCCTGCTATTAAGGCGGAGAGTCAAAGCAGAGAGGATGCAAACATGGGGCCTTTTCATTAGTGCTCTTCTTTACATTTATTATAGTACATTCACTGTCTCTGTCTCATCTGTATGGACATATTTTATGACTAACCTGAAATGTAAAGGGGGGAATATGTCAGGGTGACAAAGGACATGTTTTCATGCATTGGTTGGAGTTGTTGTGCGTGCAAAAAAAAAAGGGACCAAGCACCTTGTGTGTGTGAGAAATCCACACGAGAGAGGGAACAGAGGGGGTTGATAGAGCATCGCTGGCAAGGCCGGGTGTCTAAATCACGGCTTGGAATGGACCCTCGGCGTGGTGATTGGCTGTCACAGCCACAGATGGAGCACGGCGCCCGCAGGAAAAGGATAAACTGTCTGATAAGCGCACGGTGAGGTACAGGGCTTCTGCTGGCAGACAGGCTCCTGGGGAGGGGAGGGGGAGCACAAGAAGATGGGAATAGAAAAGGAAAACGAGTCAAGAGGGAACAGACAACAGATGAATCTCCATCTGTGTTCAGAGGCGAGCAGGGATAGCAGCGAGAAAACAAGCCAAACAACCATCGAGGTGCCGCTTTGCTCTCATACCCCTTTTTTTTTACCTCACTGAAGGAACACTTAAGTGCATTTTGATATTTGCCATCTCCACAGAGGAACAGACAGCGCACACCTCTGTAATAATGACCTGGGATGAGTGACATCAATCAGCATCTTGGAAAAAATGGAACCCATCCAGCTGCAGCCGCAATCGTAGCAGCAACTGTGTTAATCAAAAAAAAAAAACAGAGCCAAAAGAAGTGACAGACTGAAATATCCTGTAACACTGATAATTGTATTTTTGATGATTTGCCACCAAGGGATGGTACTGCTCATTCACTCATGGATGCACGTCTTTCATTGGCTAACCTTTTGGTCAGTTTAGGAGATTAACCTGCACGAGAAAGGGCGGCCAAGTAGACAGACAGTGGCTGAGCCAGAGTCAGGCATGAGATGCCTCTCTGCAATTTGCTTTTTAAAATATATTTATTTCATCAATTTGACCTCAGTACTGCACATTGATATCAAACTGAGTAAAGTGCATTTCACTTACATTCGGTATTGGATATTTTCCTCTATGCGAATCTTGATATCAGTATCGGTCCAAAAATCCAATCGGTCAAACCTCACTATACATTAATTCAAATACCTTCCTGATTGAATGAGTGATTCTATCTATTATTGCTGTGAGCAATAAAGTGAACTTAAAGTGTGATTTCCTCCTGGAAGATGAGCAGTGGGAGAAAAAATAAAATCAATTGTAGAGCTGCCTACAAGAGTCAATACTAGTGTATATATTTACTGTAACATTTATTGAGGCAACTTTTTATAGAATTTAACCACCACTTGTTTAAATCATTATACCATAAATTGCATTAACTTGACTCAAGTGCCAAAAGAGACCAAACTAAAGGTTGTTTTTCTTACCTATAACATCCGACTGAAGAAGGCAGCTTCTTGATATTCTGAGCATGTAAGCTGCGGTAACCTCTGGGTTCTGTCAGTTTTGTACTTCGCAATATGGTCGAAGAAGTGTCATCAAACGGAGATGTTATAGGGCAGGCGACCTTTCCTGCAAGACTGGAGCATCACAGGCAGGAGCTAATATTCTCAGCCAACATCTGAGACTTCATTCTATTAACATGAAGGCCATCCTATTTTCGAAGGGTGGGCCTATCCCCGTAAGAAAACCCCCCCCTTAAATTCAGACTGAGCCCACTCAGGTGGAGGGGGAGAGGAAAAACATGATCTCTTGTAGATTAAACCTGTTTGGTATCATTAACATTTATTTCAACAATATCAGCTATTTATTTTGTCATATTTCAGTCATAGTGCAGGGAATTGGATTAGCATAACAAGTAGATACCATTGTGTGTTTGTTGGACACTATATGAAGCTCTGCGGTCATTACTCCTTAAAACACGCTTTCCCAGTCTGAATTCATATTGCGTTTGAATGTTTTTGCAGCACAAGGGAGCACGGCACTGCAGGAGCTCCACATACACACAGTCTGGCATGCACACACACAGAACTGTTCTCCTATGTTTTCTCCGTCCTTTCATCTCGCCCTGTAACGCCTCTGGTTCTACCTCCAACGGCAGTACAGAGGGGGGATCACTTTGTCCCTCCGTCATGCCTCTGTGACATTCATATCGAAGGCATATGTAGCGTAAATATGATTGTGCCTTGAAATGGCAGTCTGAATACTGTGAATACCAGTCAGTAGGGGGAGCACAGATCATCTTTTACTACTGTACAGACTATGGTGGAAAGATGTTAACATGTCCGATGTGTAGAAGTTGAAGTATTTCTGAAGTTGAGTAATCTACCAATTACATCGGAATGGTCAGCTGGTTAGCCAATTAGCTAACCAGCTAATTTTGCTAATTGCTAGTATGCTAATTTTGCTTTTACTTAGCATGGTGTAAGATCCAGGCCCAGTCAGAGTCTGTAGTTTTGTTTATTTGTTTATTTAAAAGGATCCCCATTAGCTGACGCCAAGACGACAGCTAGTCTTCCTGGGGTCCAGCCTTGACATACAAAAAACATCAACAACAACAACACTTAGGCTATTAAAAATAAAGATAAAAACAATGAGATATAGAAAAGCAACATACATTTTCCTTGTGACATAACACAACCTTTCTCAATCAATAATCAAGATGGTATTATGGCTTTAAGAACAAATACAATCTTAGTCTCTTTTTAAAACCAGTTTTTCCCTTGATATTACGAATCTCAACTGGAAGATTGTTCCAAAGCCCAGTTGACCTGTAGGATACAGTCCTCTTCATAGCATTAGACTTAGGTAGAGGTAAAGTGATCTGTCGACTATTTGCCCCTCTTGTGTAATGTGAATGTGTATCTGAGCAGTAAAATATATTATCATAAAGAAATGTAGGAGTTTGAGTATTGATAATTCTGTGAAGGTATATTAATAAATTAGCAGATAGTCTATGCTTGACCATCAGCCAAGCAAGACGTTCATGCATTTCTACAGTATTAGTTCTTGCAGAACAACCAAGAACCAGTCTTGCAGCCTTGTTTTGAGCAACTTGCAATTTATATAGAAGAGAGTTCGATGCAGCTGCCCATACAACTGAACAGTAATCTAAATGACATAAAACCAAAGTACGAACAACACGACTAAGCAACTGTGAGTTGAGAAACGGTGCACATTTACGTGTTACAGCAACAGCTCTACCCATTTTGTCAACAACTTTGTTGATGTGATCAGACCACGACAATGTGCAGTCAAGCCAAAGTCCAAGAAGCTTCACCGTTTGTACTTGCTGTATAGTTTGACCATTTATTCGTATCATCATTTTCGGATTTTGTGATAATCTATACTTAGAACCAAATATGATACTCATTGTTTTTGATAGATTTAGAATAAGTTTATTTGTTTTGATCCAATTAAATAAGTTGCTAATCTCACCAGACAGTACCTGATTAAGCTCTGAACATGCAGGGGCTGCATAATAAAGAGTAGAATCGTCTGCAAACATAGTCAATGTTGCCTTGCTGAGTACAAACGTAGTGAAGACTGGTTTGTGAAATATGAATTCCATTTCCCATCCCACAGATTTCCTTCAGAATGGAGGAAATGTGTGACTGGTATCAGGTATTAATCATTTCCAAAATGCTAGAAAGATGTCAAATAAAAATCACTTGAGAAACATTTTAAAGAAACAACTTATTCAAGGTTTTTCATGCTGCTAACAGACTGAAATACAAGTGGAAAATAGCCTCTCCTAATGTGACACACTGTCTGTAATAAAAATGTGTTCCAGACGAGTTCTTTGTACGTGTAATGGCCCCTTTAAGTACCAATATACTTATAATGAGGTTTAGCGAGGCACATATTGCTGAATTTGTGTTCACAGATATTTTGTTGCATCTGTGTCATTTGAAGAGTTTAGTCAAGCCAAACTAAATTTAGGTTAAAGAGGTCATAAGCATGTGTCACCAAAACGGAATTAGCCCTTAACGCCCTTTGGCTCACGCAACATGTTTAAACATGAATTCATACTGTCGAGTCTCTATTATTCTCTCTCAATAGCAGCTAAATGGAGCTTACCCAAAGTTCAATCACACAGATTGCCTCATTCGCAAATCTCTGCCCTCTACTCTCTCATTCAGTTCTTCTTTTTTTTTTTTTGGGACTAATCAGTTCAGTCTACTGCAAACTAGATTTTCCCACGAACCACGGCGTGCTGGAGATTAGAGTTGAAAGCCAAAGTCTTATTTCAAACTGCAGGGAGGAGTTGTTATGCTGTATGTTGGAAGTGTTCAGAGGTATCTGAGCATATGCTAAAACACCAATGTGATAGTGTTATACAGTGTTTAAATGCATCCAAATATTGTCTGTGGCAAAATCAAGTCCAAACCTTGCAAACGTTTAACTTCATGCAGGCGTTCAGGGCTTCAGTTGAATTTGTGAATTAGTACAAAAGATGACTAACTGCAAGGAAAACATCTGGTTGTTTGATTCAACAGTCAAAAAAAAGTACAAGCTGTTGGACATCAAATGTAAATCCAAACCGCAGACATTCACAGTAAATAAAAGATAAAAGCTGTTTTTTTTCTTTAACTTACAAATAGGGTTCAGTAGAAGTAATTTGTGCACAATGAAAACATGAAAAGTTTGGTGAGTATTTTGTTTTGAAATAAAATGTGGTCACTGTCGCTTAAAATTAGGATGGACCATGTTTTTGCAAGCTCTCATACAACTGGACCCCAGAAAGCCTTCCCCTTTTCCCCCACCTTATGGGCGGCCTTGCTTTTGTGATGAATCCATTCCCCAGTTGGGCAACCTTAGTTGGAAAAGCACTGGACACGCCCCTGGAAACAAGGCTGAAAACTCCTATCTAAAGCCCTTTTTTTTTTTTTTTTCTTTGAAGGTAATCATTCCCAGATCTTTATCCATACCTGATTCTTTAAACATAAATATGTGCTTGGGGCTTGCAGTCTTTTATTCACTCATTCAATCCCAGCTTTTTTTGTTGCAGGATAAAGGGTTTCTCTCCCCTTTTTTCTTCGTAATGCCAGCTGTTCATGTTGATAGCAGACAGTTAGATGGTGCACGCAGCAGCCTGGACCACTTCCTCCAGCCTCCCTTTGGCTGCATTGTACCTCAGAAGATAGGACGTGCAATATTCTCAGACCTGGAAATGAATCCACAGAGATTTCTTTGTGGCTTGTCCAGATAATCCTTTCGGTCAAAAGAAAAAGAAACCCTTCTGCTTTCGCTTGAGGCATCGGGGGAAGTGGAAAGGATGTTGGCAGTTTTCATTTCAATTGTGAGGTCTGTACTTGTGGCGTTTAGATCCAGTTTGGAGATATGAGGTGAATGGCTGAGTGGATCAACTTGAAGGCTCTTCAGGTAAATTGGACACAATCTATTCAAAGATCAACTTCCTTTTGGGATGAAGGGGGATTGATTTGTTTAGAAATGTCAAGACAAAAGGAAGGGGAAGGGGGGGGGGGGGGGGGAGAACGGGAAATGAATTTAAGAAAAGGAAAGGAAACCTTATTTCATGCAGCCCCTTTGCAATTCACGGTCCAGGGAGGAGTAAATATCTCTTTTTCATTATTTATGCTCCCTCGGGCTGTCAGCAAACCACTCGGATTTAGTCTGAAAATATTGTCTGATGTGATCTGAATTTTGAACACATCTAAAACCCATTGCTTTAAGACAGGTCTTTATGTCAGGAAAGTTGCTGTTCTGTGTGTGTGTGTGTGTGTGTGTTTATGGCCCTGCATACAGGCGTGTTTGTGTGTGACAAGGCACCAAGTTGCTCTCATTCGTCCCCCCCCCAGGCGCTGGGAGGGGAGCATCTGCAGCCCTCTCCTTTCCATATGCCCCGCGCCTCGCAGTCGCACTCAATCATTAATTCAGGGTGAATATGAATTAACAAGCCACCATCGCTCTATTTTCTTGTCATATCAGCCTGATTTTTTCGACATTGTAAAAGAGAATAACATTTGCAGAGCTCTGTCAGGTGCCCAATTTGACCTGATGATGCTGTGGAGACGGTTGCCACGGCGATTATAAAAAACGTGTTCCCCAAAAGGATCCCTTGGTGTCATGGAGGAGCGGTTCAAGTCTCAGATTCACGCCACAGTGTGGGAATGTTACACCACAGTCCGGCTAATTAAGCCATCAAATGTCATGCTCTTGAGAACTTTTTCATCACTTTATATGTGCTGAAATGCCTTTTCCCTCGAGTTGCCAAACAAGCCCAGTATGGCAGCCATGATTTTGGAATATTTCGATGCAGAAGAGGAGCCAAAACTGTCTCTCTCTGGTGTTTTTCACTGACTAAAAACGCTGCAGGGCCACTCACTTTCCAGAGTCGATGCATTTCCCTCAAGTATTTTTTTTTTTTTGCAGACCGTGATGGAGACTGAACTCCCGCCGAGCACGACAAGCTGGCTTCAACGTGTTGCTCGGAAACACACGACAGGAAAAGATGCCTGCCAACACACTGGGTCCCTGAATGCAGCATCCTCCAGTTGAAGGGCGGTCTTCTTAATCACTGTGACACCTCTGCTGTGTTGTTTTGGCGAAAAAACACACACAAAAAACAATGCAGAAAACGAACAGACAGAACAAACCTGATTACATATGTTCTATAGGGAGGGGGATTTATAAGCCTCGTGCAGCTGTTTTTGGGGCGTCTGATGCTGACACAGGAGATGACATTAAAGGGCTCCTGAGCAGTCATGTTTATGAGTTGCATCTGATTTAATATTCATTGACTGCAAAGCCATAAACTATTGTTGCAACACTCGTGCATTATTTCCGAAGCCTGATGACATGAACCTCGAATGGATGTTGATCCATCTCCTTTCAGTATATTTCACTTCTCGAGAACATACCCAGATAAACAAATTAGATGAGTTTCGGTTTTCTCACTCATTGTAGGCAGTGATGACTCAGAGACATTTACTCACACTGGATTTCTTCTTTATGTGTAAAATGTAAAATGTCTGCCTTGTCTGATGCAACTTCTACAGAATCAGCATGTATTTCAGTTGCATATTTTTTTTCTTCTTTTTTGCATACGTGTTAAAAATGTTAGGCTTTACCTGTAATATATTGGGTTAGCTATTTTTATTGTCTACATAAAACGTTCTGCTTTGGTGGAAGTTAACAAAATAAATTGTTTCAAGTCACCACTTCTCTCTTCGTTGCGTTGTCGCCATATACTGGATTGGACCAGTGGTGTAGGTAACTGGTAGGTTAGATTTGGCCACAAACATGGGACCACCTCCATTCCATAATTCTTTCCCACACTTTTAGTGACAATAGGTAAAGGGGCCAGGAGGATGCATGCCTTGATAAAGCAGATGTTTTGAAAAGTCTTTTTGTTGATTTTAAAATAAATTCAAAATCCTTTTTCAGTCATTGAGAAAGTTGGGAAAAAGGAGTCTCCTTGAGACTTTATGAATTACTTGGAGTTTTACATTTGTTAAACCCAAACTTTTGTTTTGTTGAAATCAATTTTGCACGATTTCAAGTAATTGCGTGTTTTTGTATAGTTTTTTTTTTCTAGTCAGTGTGGCTTTTTTGTATTTCTTCATCTGGCTATGCATAAAATTGATTAAAATACCTGTTTGTTAATTGAAAATGCTGATTAAGACAAACGATACGTTCAAAGGCGGTGCAAATTGCTGGGAAAGCCCATTTGATGGTGAATCTTAAATTGAAAACACCTGAATTAATTGAAATGTAAAATTAATAATTCTTAAAAAAAACGGACTAAGCCTTACTGTTTTCTAGCAATTTGAACATTGAGACTTGGTCAACTCGAGCGCCCTCTGTCGGTCAACAGATTATCAGGCCAGTGAGAGTTTCACAGAAAGCCTTTCCACCTGTGCCTAGTGACAGGTGTGTTTGCATAGAGGCAGGTACTTTTGGTAGACTTTTTCCACAATTTAAAACTACTTAAATAGTCATGATAATGCTTACGAAAATGTGTGTGTTGCCTGCAGTGCGACATTCAGCAGAAATTGAAACTAAAGGAGCTCGACAGGTGAATAAGGAGGCGGCGTGGTGTCTACTCCTTTGTTGTTGGGAAGTCATACAAGCTTTTAGAACAGGTGAGTGTTTGGTTAAGTTCTATGTAAACCACGTAGGGCCTTGAAGAGACAGTTACAACCAGCTACAGTAGCGTTCAGGCTAATCAGTGAAATACGGAGCGACCCAGGTGTGTTAAAACTGCGTCGCCCTGATTCGGTTCAGCCACTTTTTCAGGGTCCATCTTATCTCTGGTTTATGTAATTATTTAAAGACCCGTTTTACAAAAAAAAAAAAAGATAATATAACCATGTTAAAACAATAACAATGAAGTTGATCGTCTATTATCTGTGGTGCGTTCAAAACTGACAGTGGTGTTATGAAGATTTCTGCACACCTTCAAAAAAAGATGTCTCACGGACTCGTATTGGAGCCTGTGCAGGTTTTTCACGTCGCGAGTTTATCTGATGCTGTGTGGATTTAAACTGGGGATAAAGGGGTTAGCTTTCTTGCATAAAGAGGTGGAAATATCTGCAGAATTGACATGAATATATCATTTATAAAGCTGCAGAAGTCAATCACAAAGACAGTAACGAGTCCTTGGTTAAAGGTTAAGTTGGTGAAGTGTTAGATTTGCGCGAGCTGTGTGTTTTAAAAGACCACCCTCCTTTTGTGCAAAACATGTTGAGCACCGAGCATCCCCCCCAGAACAAAGCCTGCTGATCAGATTCTATACCTGTACCTGTGCCATCCGCCTTTCACCAAGTAGTTTTTAATTAAAAGGAAGTACTGTCAAAGATTTAAGACTAGCACCAGGGTAATGTTGCCACAAGGCTCTTTGAGATGGATGCGAACATGTCTTCACTATATCTCAATCGATGCTTATATTTCTGTTTATATTTTTTTCCCGCAGGAGTCGAGTAAACCAGACCGACCTCGTTTGACTCCAGCTGAACTGAAAGGTGAAACTCAACTCCTGCTTTGAAAGTGCTGTTGATGGAGTTCATAGTGTTCTTTTCTGTCACAGGAGAAACCACCACGACGCATCAAGCTGGGGACGCAGAAATTCCCTCGCGTTGCAGCACCACCACCTGAGGAGGCCTGCGTGAATCAGGTGAGTCCAGAATCGACTTTGTGCTCCCCGAAGGCCGCGACAGAGTGAGACTGATATGTGGAGAAAAGCGAATCAAATAGCTACAGCGCGTGGGATGTTGAGTAGGAGTGTTCAAACTCTCGTATGACTCAGACTCTGCACTCAAGAGGATGGCTTGCTCAATACTTTGGAGCAGCTCGAGAGATTTGAAGTGTATTTTAAGGTGACGTGTTGAAACAATGGGCCCACCTTAAAGGATGAGCTGCAGGAGTGTGAAGGATGAGGACAAAACTGCTTGAGGTCTGGTGTGCTGTAATGAGCTGCAGGGGTTTGACTTGCTGAGTAAGCAGTAGTCGTCTGGTTGAAATGACAAACCACGCACTTCTGGTAGAGATGGCGTTGAATATAATATAATAATTATTTTTATAATATAACCATTTTTTTTTACACTAGCAGTTCTGTCACCAGCAGAGGGCGCTGTATGGATTACAACAACCATATATCGTCATTATCGGCCTCAAAACTTCCATATCGGTCAACCCTGCTTTCAGTGATCCTGTTTCCCTTTCTACAATAACAATTTATAGGTAAAAAGCCTGATTGTGTATTAATTTAATCAAAGATGTCAAAGGCACTCTCTGCTCCAACTCGACTTCCTCTAAAAAAAAAAAAAAAAAAAGGGTCTTATTGAAGTTTTAAGTCATTGCCATTGGGGCACATTTTCAATCTCCATCAAAGAGTAAAGAAAATGTAAATTTCAATCGTAAATATGAGACACACGGTGATATCACACAAAAGAACAGCGCTGAGGAAGAAGGAGTAAGGACAGAAGCCAGAGGGAGGAACAGAACGCCAAGGTCACTCGGGGTCCTTCAAAGAATCGACTTCAGCGTCCAATTTGAAACGTGAACACGTTTAAAGCCTTTTCCTTTATCCTGCATGAAAATAGAGCAGGGAGAAGTGTGCGGCCCGACGTCATTGCGTGCTCTCTGTGTGCATTTTCCTGAACTGAATCGCTCCCTTCTCAACTGAAGCGACATGAAGCTTTGACTGAGGACTTCAGATAATGAAAAGGCAAAGTCAGAAAACCAGTTTCCAAAAATCGGGCTCCAGGTAGAACTCCATCTGCAAATCAAACGCCCACTCTGTGGCGGGGTTTCCATTCGCTCTGGCTGACAGCATGCTGCAGATAGTTTGATTTAGGCAAGGGGGGGGGGACCATTAGCAGTAGTGTAATGCAGTTTTTGGCAAGAGAGAACCCGTGCATTCATTACGCTGCTGTTTCTTTATTTAGGAGCGGCTTTATCAGCGAGCGCTTGTCATTTAAGGACAAAAAAGCACTTTCAAATAACATGTTATTTGTCGTTCTTTTATTTATTTATTTTTTACAAATAAGTTGCCAGCGGGAAAACCCGACATATTCATGGTAAACGAATCCCCTTTTGTAAAATGAATTGGAGCAGCCTGTTAAACACTAAATTAAGCATTTACCTCTCCCCCCCCACCGGATCTTTTTAACATGCCAAATGTAGCTTAGCCGCAAAAAAATGGATTGTATAAAGCAAAGGGGGAGAAAGCAAGAACTACAATTTATCTGTGAGCATGAGCAATGGCTCTGTGACTTTAAAAATGGAAGAATGTGACCTTTCTTTTTTTTTTTATGTTGTGCATGTGAAAAGAGAGGGGGCTTTCAGCTAAAGGACGGGGGTGCGGGGGTCCAAAGTATTTGATGGCGCTAATAAACAGCACGCTACTGTGGATGGGTCTCCTCCTCGCTCAGACTCTCTTCTAGTGACGTGAGCTCGTAATCCATCTTCAAAGAGCCCCCCCCCCCCCCCTCCATCCTACTTACCCGATGTTCACTCTCCTGGGTTAACGTAGGCGGATATGCTGTCGCCGGAATATCATATGCATGAAAAATGTGCCTTCCCTGCACCTTTTCTTTGCTTCATATGTTACAGCACAGCGGTTGATGGATAGAATATGTCACTTGGTGCAGTGCTCAGGGCGAGAGGCATGCTTTGGGAAGGTGGGTGGGATCGGGGGGGGGGGCTTGTCCCTGAGAGTCGAGGGACCGGAGACTGGAAAGTAAAGGCCAAAGACCTGGCAGCTTTGTCGGCGTTAACTACCGTGACCTGACAGCGGACACGAGATTCACGAGAGACGTGCGAGATCCCAGACAAAAAAAAAAAACGTGAATTATTTATACTCGTCCTGCTGCAACTGGAGGGGGGGGGGGGGTGGGGGGCGCTCCTCAGCTTACAGCACCGAGGAGAACACCTCCACTTTATGCTGCTGTAAAGTTAGCTTTTTAATTTAACTTTGGCATTTTGACTGCCATTAAAATGTTTCACCTCGTGGCGAGAGAGCGGCACGGCTGCTTGTCGGCGAAAAGGAAGCTCTACGCTCATCCCAACCGTCGTTGAAGGCTGCGAATGAGGACGATGTGGAAGCATGTTCGACCAGTTGAAACGTGGTGAATTTGCTCGGGAGATTGAGAGCCGCCAGGTCGGACTCAAAGCGACGCGGTGACTCGCTATTCTGAGCAAGGCAACAGGCGAGGCGGCCTTTCAGCACTTAAAGGTCCTGATGATATTATTTCAACAGGCTCTCTGTGGTGTGGAGAGTCATTGCGGTGGTTTGAGAGCTAATTGGCCAGATGTAAAAGCCACCTGGCCGGCGTCAGGCCGCCGTATGCTGGAGCCAGTCACGCAGAGCCGGGTCTCAGGCACGAGGCTTATTTCAGATCATTTGGTCCGCGCTCATCCCAGTGACATTCTTCTTCTTTTTTTTGCATGTTGAATCTGCTCTGGCATTTCAAAGTATTGCCTCTGGTAATTATAACCCTATATATATAATTTTTTTTTTTTTTTTTAATATTATTTTTATTGTCGTGACATTAACAAAGCTTGACCTGTAAAAAAATTGAGGTAACAGTGCGAAGTTCTGGAATCAAAATCAATCACTTTGGATAAGCCTCAGGCAACGTCTATGCATACCCGAGCCGCAGACACACCGCTATATGTGGCTTTTGGCAGACGGCCCGTTTAATTCATTTACCGCCGAAGAAAACAGAGCACCTCTGGCAAACAGGGCGGAGGAAAATGGAGCGGTGAATCTTGATTGTGGAGGTAAATGAACAGATAGGTCTGGAGGTGTGTCGTCTGTCTGCGAGCGGGGGATGCATTAGCGTGGATACACCCCGTCACTTCTCCCTGTCCCCGGTAAACCCCCCCCCCCCCACACACACACAGACACACGAGGAACGCCATCAAGCGCGTGGAGCAGGTGTTCCTCTTTTCTTTCTCCAATATATATCTTGCAGAATGTGTCCAAAGTTGCACTTCCTGAGACGAAGGCATAACTCAAACGGGACTTCAGGCGAGCAATAATATTCCAGACGATGTACGGCGTGGCAGCATGTATGTATACTCTTCAATTATTCATGGAGGGAGGGCAGGGGTGGTGGGCGGCCGCAGTGTGATTTACACCAGCAATAAGTTTGTGTCAGCGCAGAGGTCGACGATACCCCCGAGCGGACCTCCACAGCCGTGAATAGTCGATGCTCGCCTCCTTCCAGTGGTGACCTCTTCAGCCGCACTTCTACTCGAAGCAATCTGACCTGCAAGCCGAGGGTTTCTTCTATTTTCAGACTTTTAGTTTATTCACATTTTATTCAGGAAACTCAACGTCTGGATCCAAATCAGGTGTCTGAGTTGTTGGGGGAATGTCTTCGTACGCCTTCGTCGTACAACTCCGAAGCTCAAGACAAAAACGCCACTTGCAAAAAGAGAACTTTGACTCCACAGCGGCACAATTTGTTGGATTAAAGATTTGTTTTTGAGACAGGAAAAGAGAGAGAGGAAGGAATGACGTGCAAAAAAGAAAAAAAAAAAGGAACCACAGGTTGGATTCGAACCCGGGACTTCTGCAGCTGTTCGCTTCATGGAGCACATTGAGTTTTGGTTTTTGAAGGCCTCGTCTCACGTTGGAAAGCATTTTTAATCGGTCTTGTTTAAGTCTTGGACTGGGCGGTGTCTGGATTTTAAGTCAAGATTTTTATTTTTTTTTTAACATTTATGGCCTTTGTCTTGTCTCGTTCTCGCCCCCTGCCCTGCTCTGGTCTCGGTCTCGAAGCACTCTGGTCTCGGGTGACCCGTATGCTACAAAAATTGGATCACAACGTCCCCAACTGTTCCATTAATGTATTTTATTTTAGGGCTGTCAAACTATTTATAAAATCATAGTTCTCTTCATTTCATACTTGACTTCCTGTTTGGATACAAACCGTCTTTTATTTTGAAATAAACTAAGGAACTTGTGGTAGACCAAAGGTTGGAGCAGTAAGTGAAGTTGAGCCGTATGTGAGGGTTTTTTAAAGTGAGATATCGAGACATTTAAAGGCGCGGAGGTAGGTCGTTGTTTTGCGTCACTGTGACCACAGGGAGGCGCCGCTGTCAACGTGTCGGCATAGCTACGTTCGAGAAGAGACAAAACAGCTCCTCGTCGCAGCGATTCAAAGAGTCGTGGGGCGAAGCAGTGCGGCGTTATAACCCCGTCGCTCGTGCCGACGGGCGAGTATGGAGCCGTTAAATCGATGCTGCAACCACTCGAGGACAAGTCTGTAAAGAGAGAGAGACAGAAAGCTCTTTTCAACACAAACTTTTAAAAGCGCCTCAATCAAGAGGACAAACTACTCGTAGGAGATGTGCAGCGTAAGGCGTAAACTGCCGCATTCATTGGCCCTGTGTGTACCCCACGGCTGTCCATCACCCACCACAATCTGGGTCTTCCCCTTGCTCTCTAAATCTAGAGCGACAGCATGTCACTGGGAAAGAAAAAAACCCCCATCGAGCTCACTGGGGGACTATGGCTCCGTGCCCTTCTCCATCACACCTTTGTTCCAGCCTCCTCTCAGAGCCATGACAAGGTAGGGAACGAGTTATCACACCCGTCAGCTTTATGAGTCCCCGTCTGCCCGTGTCGCGGTAATAAAGTCATCGCTCGGCTTCTTCAAAATGGAGTGAGTCAGAGCAAGTGATGGGAAATTGGTCAGCGGAGTGTCGTTGTGGGGCGAAAAAGTACATTCTGCACCAGTAGCTTCTTTGGATGCATTGTTGATTTGATTAATAAAAGCCGCCATTCCTCCGGAGTGTTTTCCACCTGAGAGCCAGGCCATAAAAACCCCAAATAGACCGGATCCGTCAAAGCTCAGGGAGAGGGAGAAGCCCATATTAAAAGTCATGCCAGGTTTGGAGTTGTATTTACCCTCTGATGAAAATTCAAATGACCAAATAACTCCCTTATTGTAACAGTAAATATCGCTTTATTAGCTTCAACATGTCAATCATCAACTCAACTCGCCATGTCACTTCTTGTGTCTTCAAAGTTCACGGATGTTATTTTGGACATGGCGGCTGAAAAATCCCCCCGAGGAGGCTTCTTTCATTTCAGCACAGCAGCGCTCTGGAGTATTTCTTTCTGTCTTTATTTTTTTTTTGTGAGAGAGACGCGTCAGACAGACTGTGAACCCAGCGGCCTGCTGTGCACTGCGAGGAGTAGTAATTGTGTGAGCAGTAATTGCACTCTCTACATCTGTTAGGGAGAATAAGGGGGCCATCATTGGGTCAGAAGCCTGCTGCCTCGGGGAGCATTTAGTCTGCCGGCGCACATGTGAACACTGAGCTCAATGGGTGAACAGAGAGTCGAAAAAACCCCCCCCATCTTCCAACCACAAAAATCCTTTCATGCTCAAAATATTGACTCTTTTTTTTTTACATTGTGTGCATATCATATGCGGTTTTTTTTTTTTGCAGAATTTGTTATGTGAGCATGGTGCTTAAAAACACCTCAGCCACGAGTTCATCGAGGGTAGTTTGTCAAAAGCGTCGCAATAATTGTTAAACTTGCAGGGGGGTGCTGTGCGCCTGGAAATGAGGCCATTTGTATTCGCTGTCATGTTAACTGAAGGAAAAAAAAAAAACTGCCCAAAATGACCGCACTGCTGGAAGTAATGGTCCTCACTTAGGAGGTATTCTCTCATTCTGACTTGAAAACTTAACACTATTTACAAGGGCCTGACCGATCGTAGGTTGTAGGGGCCGATGCCGATATTCCAATTCTAATACCGATATATCAGACGATATTTTTCTTAGATTTACCTTCAATCTTTCCAGATAATTGAAATGAATATGAGAACATATTTATTGTGATGCTCCCAGTTATCAAACACTTGTGAAACAGATATATAATAATTAGGTTTTTTTTCCCTGTGAAACTAAAGCCTTTTGCGGAAACACAATTTTTTTAACTTAGAAATAACCAATTACAAATAAATAATGAGCTTCAGTTGAGTCAACCTCGTTGTATCGGCACATATCAGAGATAAAATTAGCTGATACTGATTGTCACCTGATGCTAATATCGGCTGATATTATCGGCTGGTCGATAAATCAGTCGCACTCTTGTAGTTTCTGTCATTATTTTCTTTTGAAGTGTACACGGGAGTTAATTTATAATAATTATTTCATGTTAAGCCGTGCAGTGCTGCAACAATGAGGCACTAATGAAATGTTAGAGTCTAGATGCGGACTCATTAAGTCATATGAAATGTTTTTTCAACATAATGAAACATTTATTCTGTCTGTCTCTGGAAACATTGTGATCTGAGTAATTGGACGATTGGCAGCTGAGAAACCAGCAAGTGTTGTGTGCTGGACTTTAAAGGTATCTGCCTTTCAGCTCATTATTGTCTTTGTTCGCCATATCAAACCACCTGATGCTAGTGATGCTGAGTCGTTTCCCTGAAGCAGTGGATAAACTAGATTTCTTTTGGTCTTAAAGCTGTAATAAGAATCTGCCCCGAAAACATAATCTTCCCTCTGATGCAAGACAGCTCAGTCAGTGTTTCTGACAGTCGAAGCCATCCCCTCCAAAAATAGGAAGCTCCAGTCTGTCGTGCTGTCAAAACATCAATCCTGGAGGAGTGTTGCTGACAGACTAGGATGCAGCATTTACATAACTGTCACCTTCTGGACTGAGAAAATACAACTCCTTCCTCGCCGCGTCTGCACGAGTCTTCAATGCAATCTCGGCTCCGGTTAGTGTTGTTAGCACAAATCTGTGTTGAAGCAAAAGTAATAGACCATGCGTTGTTTTTGTGTTATTTTTACAGTATTGTTTCATTTCCACTGAATGGTGAATTGATTCCAAATGCCAGAGGCGGTACATGCTCTACAAAGGGAGCTAGATTGGAGGCAATTGGAACAGCATCTAACACAGTGGACCCAGCTGACTGGAGCGGTTTGTTCATCTCGCTCTTGATGAAGCGAGACTGAGAAGCCACCGAGGGTCATTTGTGTTAGTCTGCTTTTGTAATGGCTTTGATATTTGGAAGTTGTACTTTAAATTGGCGATGGGATGCGACGTTTTCTCAGCTGACATGTTAGCGCTGAGCTTTTTTTTGTCTGCAATGCGAAAAGTGAATTTCAATGAAATGGACATATCTGGGAGTAAGTTCACAAGAGTATCTGAGCCACATTTAGTCGCCTCTTTGACCTCCTTTCTTCCTTCCAATCCATCTCGACATCTGACAAGAAAGACAGACCTGAAATTCAGATTGTACATTGGAGATAACCGCTGACCTGGGAAGGATGAGTGGAGGTGACCATCAAGGTCAAAAGAAATGGCACATGTTGCTGGAAAAAGTCCAGAAAAAGCTCTTTTCATTTTTTTTTTTTTTGACATGACAGAGCGGCGCTGGATTCTTGCCAGTCGGCACTTTTTCCCACAGCGCACCCTGTGGCGCCTGTCAGGCCTGGAGTCAACCCGCTGTGATTTACTGTAATACAGATCCAGAGTGCTGTTTATTTATTGACCGCAATCACCCACGTCTGCTATCCATCCCTTGACGACAACTGTCCTCGACTCGTTAAAAGTGCAAATATTTGAAGGGAGCTGCAGAGGAAATCGAAGGATAAGGCTCTTGAATGGTTACAAAGCCTGCGCCTGGCATGTTGGAAACGAGGGTACAGCGAGCTGGCGTGTCTCCACGCCCCCTTCCCTGCACTCCTTCTAGGAGGAGCGCAGCACATATGGCCCCCTGGGCGGTGCGGATGGGTCGCTGCAATCAAAGTGGGAGGACACGAGCACGAGAAGTATCCCATCTGTCATAACGTCCTCTCGTTCCGAAATGGATTCATCACGCTCGAGTGGAAAAACAGTGAGCGGAATGAAAGCAGCATGATTATCCTGCTGCAGGATTAGGACTTTCACAAGTTTGAGATCTCCCTGAATTAGCAAAAAAAAAACAAACGTTTTTTACGGCCTCATTCCGACGCTTGGCCAAACTCCTTTTATCGATGAGTTTTGGGAGCGGACTGAATCTCGATAAAGGGTACCAAAATTCTGGACTTGGTCCTGACATGCTCTCTGCTGCTGGTATCTCCCTGAAGGCTAACAGTAAATCCAGCAGTGGAGCTGTCCATTGAACTGTGGTGCTGAATTCTTTTCAGCACCGCAACCATTTCCATAACCATCTCTTTGTTGTGTTGCTGCCGTTGCCAAATCAGAAGCTGCGTATTTGTTATTTATGGGGTGGCTCATTCAAGCTAGATTTTTCAAACGAGTAATAAATGAGTATAAAAAGATTGCATCTGGAGACTATGAGTGGAAGCAGAACAGTTCCCCTTTGATTCGCTGGCGTAAACATGGAAAACATGTAAACGGCGTCTCCGCATTCTCACAGCCGAGGAAGACGTGTGCCGCCCACGCGACTTTCCTAGTGTTTCACATCACTTCTCCCGACTGCGCTACGGGCAAAGCAAGACATATCAAATGTGTTCTAATTTTTTTTTCAATTTTGACAAAGCCGAATTTCATATCTCGACAGTGTAGGCGGTCGCCCACACGGCGTTGAGATGTGAGGCCTGTGCTGCATTGGTTCAGCTTCACGTGGATAGCAGCGAGTCGAGGTGAAAGTGAGAAGAAGGAGAAAAAAAAAGAAAAAAGAATGGCCTTCCTCCTTTCATCATTACGCATCACTTGGCGTTTTCAGCCTGCCGGACGAGTGCGAACATTAGTTTGACATTTGACTAACCAGCTTTAAAGCCTTGAGCATCTCCCTCTCCAAAGGTTTGCTTTTCAAAGCGGCCCCGCTGCTTCCCGACACTGGAACAAGTTGATGCTCAGCTTTCATGTGAAAATGGCCAGTCACTGCTGCTAACTGTTTCCGTGTCTTCAGGCAAACAATTATTTTCATGGCCGACATAAAACTGTCAGAAAGTGATGAGTAAGTGCTCCCACGGAGGAGCAGACCGAGCCCAATCTGAGTCTGTAGAATGTGCTTAAGCACATACGGATGTAAATCTGACAACAATCGCAGGAGGTTTAACGCCATCCTGACATTTTCAGGATCATTTTTGGCCACAGGGGCTCGTATTCCCCATGTGTGAAACAAAGCGTGATCTCGATTTGAGATGCTAAAAACGACAACGCTGTCGGCAGAATCTCTGAGGTTTCCACGGCGATTTGAATTCGTTGAAGTGCGCTTTGTTGTCATTGCTATCACGACGCAAATATGGGAATCTGACGGGGAAACAAAACGGATTTTGAAAAGATGTGGCAATGTGTCGAGAGCGTCTTCTTTGTCCAACTCAATAATGTACCCTGAAAGCAAATGGCTCATCATTGTACCAGATGTCCTACGTGTGGACTAGGACTAAGAGGCAGAAATCTCGGGCAAAACCAGACTCCATGACTCTGTGGAAACTGAGTCTGGTTTGAAAAATGGGACAGAGGGACATCCAACGAACCGACGAGACAAGAGAGCCCAGGAGCTCCACGGAAAATATGTAGTTACTTGACCTTACAGCCAGATTATTTCTTTTCAGTACGGTGATTGATTGAGCTTTTCCTCGAGTTCGTAGCCAGTTGGGGCCACCAATAACGTGCATGTGGGCCATTTGCCTCATAGCATAGCAAGGAGGAAGTGGGTTAAAGTTGGGTTTGGTGCTCCGGCTTTGATAAAAGACTCCAAAGAAGAATAAATGGGTTGAACGATTGGGCCTTTTAAGTCTAAGCTGACTTGACAGCTGTCCAACAGCAGCTGGCTGTTCTGATTAGAAGGCCAGTGTTTAAAAAGCCTACAGGGTAAATCATCTGTAAGGGGTTACAGTTTAATGACTGCACACTGCTGTTGATATACCGCCAGGCATAATTCCAGAAGCATAAAGCCAGAGAGGAGATGATCGAGGGAGAAGAGGGAATGCTGAATGTATTGATCTGATCACAGCCAGACTGTGCAATTATCACAAAGATCTGTACTGCATGTTCCGACATGATTGTTGAGTTTTTAGACGGCTTGCAGCACAAACCTGTTATCTCTCTTCGTGAGTTCAACTCGTTGTTTTGTTTGTCCAGAAAGCAAGCGACACGATCCCTCAATCTTTGCATTTATTTTCAAGTAAGGATCCCTCCCACAGCCTCACGCTCCTCTGCTTTCGAGAGTCTCCTCATCTCCGGGCCTCTCAAGGTTGCTAGGTTGGCGCAGGGATAATGACAGCTGTTCTGAAGCTTTTTTTTTTTTTTTTTTTTCCCTTCAGCTCTTCCAAGCGGTTGTACAACGTTTGCATGTCCTTGATTATCCCTCTCCACGGCGACTCGCACATCTTGTAATTACCGCACACCCACACGCAGACGCTCCGAGTGATCCGGCAAATCTTCGGACCAAATTAGGAGCCCACGTTCTGCAAGGAGATTGGGGGGGGGGGGGGATTCTACAAACGGCGTGTCTTAAAAGGTGGAAAGTAGCTCCCGGGTATAAAATGCGAGCATGGTAAAGACGATGGATTTTGTGCTCTAACTTAAAAAATGTGTCGCAAAAGTTTGTAAACTTGTCGCTACTTGCTCCAAATTATCGTGATCAGTTGTCAACAAGAACACATTGCTTATCTAGGATTCTCCTTTTTGCTGTTGACAACATCTCATTACCATCTCATGTACCACCCCATGGACGTGGCCAATGACAGCTTGTTATTAATAACTGTTCAAAACAACTTTCTGAAATAGAAGCGGAATAACAAAGTTCTTCCAGGTTGGTACTTTTCCTTTAAAAGGTGTCTGTCCTCACCTTTAGCCCACTATACTGGATGAATAACAGATGTCCTATTTACAGCTGTAGGCGTTTGTGTAATTCCAACCCCATCAAAAGAACATTTTCATTTTCTGCAACACTTTCCCGACGTGAGTTTACAATCCTCCGGAGCCGTTTGGGAGACGGGGGATTGGATCAAAACGATGGGAGGCGAAATCAAAGAGTGTAAATCAGGAGCAATGGAAGGAGGGCGAGGAAACAAATGAGACCAAAAGGAGGAGAATCAGGAGGAAGACGAGAGGCAAAGATGACAGGGCTGAGATTAGAAGACAGCAGCTGGTGACAGCGAGGGGTCTCGTCCCTGAACGCCGGTGTAAAAAGATGACACCTGGCTGGCACATAGAGCTCAGCATGAGCAGCCAGATCTGAAACCGTTCTCTTTTTTTTTCTTTTTCTTTTTTTTTTTCGTCCCCCAAAGTGAAACGTCTCATTATGAGGGATTGTTGGGAGAGAGACTAAAAGCTAGAACCTCTGTAGTTGGGTTTTTAAAATCTTCTGGAGTTAATTCAAAGTAAGAGTAATCAGTGTTTGTTGTGAGGGCTGACAAGCTTCATAAGGTGCTAACAGCTGGAGGAGAAATATTTCTACAAAGGCTCAAAGTGGATCAATACCAGGTTTGTATCACAGAATGATGCATTATCTAACCTTTGTTCACCTCTTAAATACAAACATCTATCACACCACAGAGTGTCTCTTGTACATGACTGTCATCTTTTCTTCAAACAAATGGCAGGAGGCTGTTGCAGCATTTTATTGTATTTGTTGCCAGCACAGAGCGTGGGAGCAGCAAGTCGCCCTGTGCTGCCCTGTTTCCTCAACCACTCTCTCTTTCCCTTACAGCTCGTCTTATTATGAAGTTATTACAGTGAAGATAAAGTTTGTGAAACTTTATAATACAATAAGGATCCATACACAAGGGGCATGTTTTCATGGTTTCTTTTTCTCGTCCAATTTTATTTTCCAGTCAGACGTCTTGCTTGTATTGCCTATCAGCCAATCAGACGTCTTGATTGTGTTTTCTACCAGCCAATCAGATGTCTTAGTTGTGTTTTCTACCAGCCAATCAGACGTCTTGGTTGTGCTTTCTACCAGCCAATCAGATGTCTTGGTTGTGTTGTATAAACTCAATTGGATTGATGACGTTTCTTTGAACGAAGTGTAGCTAACACTAAGTAAAAGACAGCCTGACTCACACAGTGTACGCACACACACACACACACACACACACACACACACACACACACACACACACACACACACACACACACACACAGTTGACCTTTATGTCGGCTCCAGCTAACGTTTCTCCTCCCTGCCTAATCCATCTCACCGGCTACAACTCTGTAATCAGCCCAGAGCAGCCCATTCCTGATGCTTTGTCATCACGGATGCTGCTTACACTTTCAGCGGGTTGTCGACAAGCTCAGCGAAGTACAAAATAATTAGCAGCACAAGTGGTGCACCACCTCTCTGTGTTGTGTGCTCCACATGGACTCGTGTGGGTAATTAGTTCTGCGAGTGCGAGATAAGAGACGCAAGCACATCTGCATGGAATGTGTCGTAGTTAACACTAATCTGTTTGATTTGTTAAAACACTCTGGGAAACGCGGAGAGATGGATCTGCTCCAACATAACTTCAAGTACTGGAGAATGTAATATCACCAAACAATTAAAAGAAAAAGAGTTTTTGGGCCCACTGGGTATAGACTTAAAGTCAAAAAAGACCCTTTATAGTCCAAAACATTCACTCATATTGAGGAATAATTTAATAATCCATTGATGACACAATGGATTATTGGCGGATACATAATTCTTATTGATTCGAGTTTTGTGAAGTCAAATTGAGGACATGAAGCCAAAAAAGGTTTAGTTGCCACTGACTTTAATCGAGCTGTTAAAGAGAGGTCAGCGTTTCCTGATAAATGTCTGAAACTTGGACACAGTGCTTAACTTCCTTGAAGCGTTTTGTTTTGTCCGTCTCCGGATTGGCCATTGCGTTTCAAATATGCGCCGCGTCTATTGTGGACGGAGCACGCTGCGGGCTCGCTCGATGCGGAGTCGAGCCGTCGGTTCCAAACGTTGTTTGAGAAACAGAAACACGACCAAAGCTTCGCCCACTGTTGTTTGAGCCACTCACACGAGGGGAGTTGAATGAACTCCTCCAGCATTAAGTTGTTTCCCATGACAACATAAACACAATATGATCACTGGGATCCATCATGAAAATGTGCCAGATGCAGCTGTACAGGCTTAGTCCTGCCTGCAGTCTCTCGTAGGTTGAAGACATTTAAAACCACTAAATGAAAACATACTTAAGCGCATAGCCTCACAAAATCACATAAGTACTTAAGCACATAAGCTTATGAGCACATACGTTCCAACATACAAAGGCAAACAAGCTCAGACAAAAGAACATATGCACAACCTGCTTTTTTCAATCACTCTGGCAGGAAACCACTTCTCCAGATTAGAACAGCACGGTCCATAGGATGACGCATCAACCTGGCAATATCGTCTCCTTTAGACGTATTCATATTTCCGTCAGTTTATCATTTTGAATAGATTTTACACACAGTGGGTAGATTTCGCCACCAGGGGGCTCTCATTTAATACAGCAACAGAAGATGACGTCAACGCAGGCAGGGAATCGTGGGAGTGATTCTCTCCGCTACTCCCAACAACCAACCACAATGACGACAAACTCTTGAGTTGCCTGTCGCGGAGATGACCTGGCGAAGCCGACTTGAGGAACAAATTATGTTTACCGAAGAGCTATTGCTAACATGTTTAATTGATGTGATATATATTTTTTTTAGCTTCGAAGCACATACGACAACAGTGTAGCAGCTCCAGCGGCCTTATGCAGCGGCCTTTGGCGTAGCATTCAGTGTCTCCACGGCAACGCCAAGCATGCTGTGCAGCTTGACACGTTTGTAAATAACAGATTCCTCTGGCTTTGCTAGCTGTTGGAAATATTTAAACTTATACTCTGCATTTTTAACATGTTTTTATTTTTAAAAAAAATCCACATTGTACTCCTTTAACCTCAAATATATACTTTAGATTTCACTGAATCTGACACACATGACAGAATATGAGTTCCTGCTTTTCATTTAAGAAGAGGGGGGTCCAGGCTAACTCTCTCAAAGACTCGCATGCACTCCCTCCACACTTCTCATGGCAGATGAATTATAAATCACAGCTTCGGTCGGCCGTCGTCGTTCAGAGTTCAAAGCGGAAAGCAGCACCATACCTCCCCACGCCCGCCCACACAGATGCGCGCACTCAACACGTGAAGGGAGAATACATTGTGTGCAGCGACACATCCTATATGGGAGGTGAAAAAAAATGGAAGTGAGAGGGCTCTGTACAGTGAATAAACAGTGTGAAGTGTGTGGGAGGACAGGCTAAAGAGAGCTGAAGGGGGAGTGTAGTGGAGAGTGTGCCGTCTGACACGCCGCAGATTTTACCGACAACCAGCAGAATGACGACGGCACATGACGCACCACGTGGGAGACACTCTGCTGAAATGTTCACGTTTTCTGGTTTTTGCGTTCAACAATATGACGATACGCTCTGACTCTATCCAGCTCGCTACTTTATCACAAAGGATGAAGTGCTTACAGATTTGCAGATGCTTCCTTTAATGTACAAATGCACAGAGAGAGTCCCACTCATGACAGTAAAGTGGGTTAATGCTAAGCGGTTCAATGGGCGAAACACACAGTCAATGTTGCGTATGCAGACTTAAACCTTGTGCACCAGCAAAGGAGCTCGGTGACGAGGGTTATCATCCCTAATGTCATTGTTGTTCCCATTACAAACTAGTTATTGTTTTGTGTTTGATGATTATGAGTGATAATAGCTTTTTGAAACCATTCTCCCTCCACATCAGAATCAATCGCAAGTGGATCATTATGTTTGGCTTATTAGTTGCGGCTTAATCGCTGCTGTTTCAACAGCAGATGGCTCAGTGCCAGAGGGAAGCTCCACACAAACTTTATTATCGCTCGTCGTCAAAATTGGGAAGGGGAATAAAAGTGGCTTCAATGAGGGTTGAGAGTTCGGCGTACGGCGCGATGATGAAACCGCCTGACGCAGCGAGCGGAAGTCAGAGTTTCCAGGTGTTTGTCGCAGATAAAGAATCGGCAATCTCGAGATGGGAGGAGACCATGAAAACGTGGCTCGAGGGCGTCTTCGGGTTGTTTACCGAGCGGGCTGGCGAGGAGCTCATTGACATCTAATGGCTTCACACCTTGCAGCGTCGACGCTCGTTACAGCAGTGTCCTGAGAGCTGCGCCGATAAGGCCGAGATGAATCCAAAAAGAGGATGAAAGGAATTTGCATGAAGGCTTTCCCAGGAAGATGTCACATCGATGCTGAATGTAAGCCTTCATGAAAACACTCCCGAGTTATCTCGAAACGTGTGTCAAATAAAAAAAGCTTTCGAACCGCGGGAAAAAATCCGAACAAAGCGGCCCACTGTGACAGTTCTTCCATGCACTTAGTGCCCATCTGAAAGCTGCAGGCAGGAGCCGTTTTAAAATGCAGGCTCCAGGGTGGACACTTGCCACCTTGCCTCTGGCTTTATCAATGCTGGCATCTGACACTGGCAGCAGGGCTGGAGCTCAAGCCTCCGTGGAAGAAGGCGAGAGAGAGGGTCACAACTTTCCGCTTGGCCCTCGCGACACTGCATGACATGGAGGAGAAAAAAATGTTTCTGTTTGATAAACGCATCATACATCACAGAAGGCTGACACCCTAATTACTGCAATGCACATCAATGCCTTAATCGTGCCTGGAAGACACATCTGATGTGTGCGAGAGATAATGAGAAAGCGTTAAGATGCTCTGAACAAGTCTGTGACAAGTTCTGACTGCAGAATGTGAACTTAACAGGAAAACCTGCAGGGATGAGTAAGAGCTCCACTTAGACCACCAGCTATAACACAAGATAATGATCGATCTCGCATCGCCCACTTTACAGACCGTCTCCACTTATCTAAATTGCTATAATTTACTTCTTCTTTTTCTTTTTTTTTTTATACCGTGAAGGGTTAAATGAGCCCTCATGGGTCAAATCCAACTTTCTTTCTGTGATGTATTGCACAAGTTCCGAACGACCACCACCCTGGTTGACCTTTCAATGTCAGCTCAAATGCATGGTAATGCCTTGCCCGAGTTTGACCTCACAGCCAACACCAAACTACCAAACTATGTATCCTGTATGTGAAAATGATAAAAAAAAAAAAAAAAAAAGGGTCACATCATACTGTAACTTGTAACGATCTGTTTCAAATATGCCCTGAGTCTTTATTTTTTTTCCCCTCTCCACAGAGAACTCTGCACACACGTGTGAAGCTGGAGAGAACAGATCGACCTGGACAGGAAGTCAGGGAAGGAAAACGCACAGAGCATCCGGGTAATTTTTGGTCCGTTTTGGTGGACGACAGTGTTTGTTGTGTGTTCCAACTTTACTTTTGGCGTGAATGCAGTCATGTTGTTTATTGCTACAACACCTGAAGACACATCTCTTATATCATCCAGAATAACCACGCATGCAATCTGAATTTTTTTATTTTTTTATTTTTTTGCATACTGTCTGTCAGCCCCGGCATCCATGTGTATAAATACTTCAAATAACAGTCCAGATCGCGCCAACTGTCAGATACATAGAAGTGCTTCTGATAAAGCATGGAGAAGACATATTTCATCCCGGGTGTTGTGCGTCATTTTTTCTCCTTCACGCACTCTCCTCCTTCATCCACAGTGATTTATCTGATTTCCCACCCACTCGCTTTTATTTTATTTTTTCTTCTTCTTCCCCTTTCCTTTTCAGCTGACGTTTTCCATGTTCCGCCTCACTCACGCTCCTGTCAGACGATCAGCCGGAGCGCTCACTTTACGCTGAATTATTGATCAGATATCATCCTCGGCCTGACCTGTTGGTCTTGCATATGTTGGAATCGTTCGATTTCGACTCGAAACAGCAGCTGAATTTTTAAGCGTCGGGTTTAGGGCGACCTCTAAAATGTTTTCACAGCTCCAGCCGAGCCTCAGCCCCTTTTGGTGGAAGAAACAATGCCGCTTGTTCCTGCGAGTTCACAGCAGGGGTCCTGTTATTCCGCCGCGCACTCGTGTCCGGCTTGATCTCACAAAGGCTCCCATGTAAGCTCTTATCTGGTATCACACTGGACAGCTGTTGATCATCGGTGGAACGTCTTTAAGTCGGGCCTGCGAGGATGGCATGTCCGCCGGAGGAAATCCTCACGCCGCAACACTTTGAAGTGGCTATCAAAGAGTTTCACCTGTTGCTGCGTTTCTCCCACGCACACGATGTGGACTCCGAGGTTGTGAAAAATTTGTAAAAAAAAAAACAAACACTTTCAGCAACAGCAGAGTCTGAGTTTAAAAGAATAACAAGCCTTTTCCTTCACTTTGTTCTCATGTCGTCTGCTCCTTTTGAAACAGTTTGGATTTGTCAATACCAATAATAACATTAATTAAATTCCAATATTGGCAGATCAGCCTTTATCTTTAGCTATTCAAATACATATCTGCACTTTTATTACGTTCATCTCTGAAATGCAGTTTTTAAAGATTTACGATGGAGACACGATTTTGTCAACAAAGATTTTTAGATATCCGCATCCAAAACCTGATTCCTCGTCGCCTCCCTGTACTGTCAGTCGAAAAGTTTTTGTGACAATAATAATGATACAAAAAAAAGTCAATTAAAGAGGTTTTTTTCTTTGTTGAAGCAACCTCTCCAGAACAAAAGTCAAAAAACACATTTTACTGCCCGTCTCTCAAACAGCAGTTTTGTTGCTGTAAAGCTGCCAGTGATGTCCCTGAAGTGTCGCACAGACAGAACCAAACAGTTCCTGTGTACTTCCTTGCATTAAGAATGTATGTCCTAAAATATAATCAACCAATCTTCATCGACTCACTGAATTTCCAGCCTGCTAACGGGTCGAGTCTTACAGTCACCTAAAGACTCAAAGACCCACCCTGCAGGAGCCCCCCCCCCCCAAAAAACGGCTCTGATAAAGTGTGTGATACTAAATCACTCGAGAGCCACCGTCCCCCTGTGAACTCTCGCTGTCGGTATTGCTTTGTAAGGAATCCTTTGCCATCCGCAAAATCCCGAGGCCCATCTCTGTGTACCTGTGCTGAGCTGGGAGTAGTGTCAGCAGAATGACTATAAAGAAAACAAAAGCTTCACAGAGCTTTATCGAAGATTCTGCTGAAAGCCGGATCCACGGGCCCAATTTGGCCTCGTGCTAAAACCGCTCTCCTCCAGAGGGAACCGAGAAATGTGGAATAATTTGTATTTGATCAATTCTCATCCAACTTAATAACATTTGAGATGATGTTTTGAGAAAAGATAGCTCATTACATGGCGTATTAATAGCTCAAAAGTGTGCGGCTTGCAGAAATTATACAAGGCTATTTTCTACTCATCACATTACTGGACTGTCAACACAAGAGACTTATTCAGTTCTTTTTAGTCAGTATGGCCCACTGCCCATGTTACATTCAGAGTTGCAGCTTGTGCCAAAGAATTTGGACCCTTTTCTTCTTGATTGTATCCACTTTTTGTCAAAGGAAGGATGTTGCATGAGGAACGATGTAGGATTCACAAGTAGCCGTGGCGCGCTTTCATCCAAGAGACTAGCATGTTTCACCACATGCCGCTTCGATTCCTCCCGTGTTCGTGCACAGAAAAAAATAAAAATAAAAATGTACGTCAGACAGAAAGAGGTCAGAATGCACTGACGCTTATGTTCATGCAGGATTGATTTGGTCTCCGTGGAAACAAAGTGGTCACCCTGACCCTGGTCAGTTCACCAGCACTCGCTTAGATTTCATTAGAACTTTATTGTGGATTCAAAGAAAAGCTTTGGAATTTAATTTCAGAAACAGAAAATTACTTTTGATCAATTGCAGCTGAGTCAACGAAAACCCTGACGAAGATCGACCTGACATTCTCCAGGTACGGCGGCCTCTTCATACATTTGCCTGAATCAAATGGAAGCGGTTGCTTTTACGTTTTCTCATGACCAGCTGAACTCAAGGTGCTGATTAGGATTATAAAAGGTGTTTATCGTAGCCGCTCAGAATCTTTCTTTATCGGACACAACGGTAACAAAAGGGACCTCGTAGACTTTCACGCTGGATTATGTGGATGGACTGTTTCTATAGAGACGAGGTCTCAGAGCTGCAGACATTCAAAGGATGTGCAATGTCTATCTGATGCCATTCTGGCTGTCAGAGCAAATGAAAGATCCGACGTTTACCGCTTTACATCGGGATTAAATCGCCACATTTCGATAATTAATTATGATAAATTGCTTTTTTATCGGCATGTTTGAAATTCCATAACATTGGGGTAAAACATTAAATTGTAAGGCTTTTATTTAAAAAAAAGTGTTGAGTGTTGTGAGAATACTTTACTCGTAACAAAAGAAGCACGAGTGCCTCTGCAGCCGTCAAAGAGTTGTGTGGAGCTGAATGATGTGACTTCTTAGTAAAACATTTGCTTGGGATGCTCGCCTCTATCTCTCGATGCGTACGCCCCACAACTGTCAAAATATCAGCTTTTCAGAATGGAAGAGGGAAAGTTTTCTCTCGCAGAATTGCAAGCGGATGCATTTTGCAAAGCCGTGAGTATAGTTGCTTTTGAGCCGGTCAGTACAAATTGTGCCAGAGAGGGGGGAAAAAAAAATAAATTAAAAACTGCTGCGTGGTGATGTAGCTTGTTAAGCCAGAAAACTCTGCGGAGACATCCAGCTAAATATTTAATCCCAGTTTGTGCATGAAGTGCCAGATTCAGATGATGTTCAAGCAGTACAGCCTGAAAACGTGTCATGATCAAGACCAGATAAAAACACAGCCGTCTTTCCCTGATCTTCTATCGAATCGCCGAAAATCTGACACCCATTAAAAGAGAGACGCCTGACATGCGTCTGCGATCCAGTTTTGTCTCTTATCTGATCCTAGTTTCTTAAATTTGAAGATTCTGTGTTTGTAAGTACAGCCAAGTGACAGAAACAAGTAGTGGAAAGCATCAATAATAAATCTTGTAGACGTATAATTTAAGCTAACTCAGCCAGACTTTTTAACAACTCTCACACTTTTTAAAGACATGCCCACAATCCACAATTCTCTTGGTCCAACATGAAATGACATCATCATACATCCGTATGTTATACGGAGGCTGATCCGACATATACCAAAGGTCCGCTTCACCAAACAGCCGTGAGCATAGTAACCACTTCAAAAACATTTTCCCTGTTTCATCTCCCCCCGCGGCCTGACGATCACATCCTGAAGCCAAAGGTCAGACGAGTGAAGCCTTTTTTAAGATGCTGACCAAAGCTGGCCAACGGAGCTGTTTGGTCCTATCGCTTATTTCACAACTGTCTGTTCTGTATTAACACTCCAAGGAATATAAGAAGGGCGGCCGAGTGGGAGAGATTCTGAATTGGAAGGATGGGGTTCAATCCCAGCTGGCTGCAATCCATTAACGACCATCTGTAAGCCTCATTCAACCCACAATGCATTGCTTTTTGGTTTGTTGCAGTGCAGCGAACTTTGATCCACTTTGTAAACGTACTCCTGTTTTTTAATTTTTTTTACAATTATTACTTATTTATTTTATAGCAAACCAGAGTTGGTTCATTTGTCCACACCAGAGTTCGTTTTAAATGGACCAAACGGCTCAGGTGTGAAAGCTCCCCGAGCGACAAATTGATCCAGAGTAGCGCTAACATGGGTGTTATGTATCAGCGCTGAGTAAATACTGATGGGCACAGCATCCTCTCCCATCAGGATATGACTGGGATCATTTTAAAGGTCGTTTCCAACTTTAAGAGGACGGAGGACGAGAAGGTGTTTGATCAGAACAATCAGTCTCGGACTCAAAACTGGTCAAGGCCACCTCTGATTGGCTATTTTCCATCCATCGTGTTCCTCGCTTCTTTTATATTTGCACCTGCAATTGCACACAGAGGATATTAAGAGGCCGAGGCCGAGCCGACAGGCGAAATAGGACCCAGGACCCGTGCCAAAACTCAAAACCCAACAACACAGGGCTACAGTGTGCAATTGATTTTCCATGAAAGAACATTAAATCGCTCCGCTTCTGAGACACTCTGTTTTTCCCTGGGATCCTGAGGTCTGACAGAGTCGTCCAAATGGCTTTTCTAATGAATGTCAGCGTACAGTGAGAGGGAGAAGTGGCAGTTTGTGTGACAGGATTAAGTCAGGGATACATTTTGCCTGGCTGTAGCTCACTGTACTCATCTTAATGATGTGAGATTACTCGGTCACCAAGGAAACCAACAAAGGACCGGAGCAGAAGTCGTGAAGAAGGGGCACAATTTCCCTGACTGGCAGGCCTGTGTAATGCTGTGCAGCATGCATAATTAAAAACGTAGCACGCTCTCTCTGGCTTGTAGAGTCTGAAGTAATTTTTTATTTATTTTTTTGTTCTCGTGCCTTCACTCTCGTGTGCTGTGCTCCGACGACTGTCCCCTGTGGGTGTGAGGGAAGGAAAGAGAGAGAGAGAGAGAGTGAAGGGGGGGGGGATAGGAAGTGCAAGGAAACGAGGAAGAGATGGCTGCCTAACGCCTGCTACTTTTTCTGCAGACACTTCTCGGCGGGATCAAAATAAACGTCGTCCCTCAGAGGCCGCGCGGCCCAGCTCCCAGCAGTGCAACGGTTCCCCCTCATGCAATTTGTTTATTGCTTTATTTGCTCTCGTGTCTGCTGCCAGGCAGTGAGTCAAACAGGCCGAGCACGCCCCTCTGCATGGCACAGGCTTCACCTGTTTCGCAGGTTACAACGTGCATGTTCTAAAGAAAAAAAAAAAGTTTAACTAAAGCAGCCAAAAGGACAAAAAACAAAACAAAACACTTCACCAATCTCATCTCTTTGGTGAAGTGTTTACTCAAGAGACTCTTGAGGTTTAATTTTCTCTTTGCACCATTCTGAGAAACATCACTTCCCAATATCCCCCCCCCCCACCCCCCCCCCCCCCCCCCCCCCCCGCTCCCCAAAAAAAGAAGAGACCCTTTCAGAAGAGTTGGACTGAGCTCGCACTCACAGGAGAGCTCGACTGATTTCACTTTCTTTGCCTGAACTGCATTGAGCTCATCGATTAACTCCCGCCGCTCAACCTTTCACCTCCCTTTACGGGAGGAGGGGGGCGGGGGCATCAGAAGTGGGTCTGCGGGGGGGGGAATGGGAGACGCAGCGATGTGACTCTGTGCCAAATGTTTACAGGCGAGCTGACATAGTTAGACGATGGAAAGGGCTGAAACGAGGCTGTCTCTCTCTCCCGCTCGCTTGCTCGCTCGCCGCACTCTTGGAGGAGCAGCGAGAGATAGGAAATCTAGGTCATCCCCACTGATGCATTGCAAAGCGAACTTCAAACAAACCTGGCCTTTAGCGTGATGGCTCTCTCCGACGCTACGTTACATGCCATCGGAGACTCGGCGGGATTTTTCTGCCAAGAGCTGACACGGAGAGAGGAATATTAGTCTTTGTGGATCCGGAGAACGGGCTCAAACTCTTTCCGTCACTTTCCGTCTATTTGTGTCGCGAGTGCAGCTTGCCGTTTGTACACAAAGAGAAATCATCCCTCTCTGGATCTGGTTCAGTTTCCAATTAGTTGGCCCGTAGTAAGACCACATGCTTGGCTGCCGTTCCTCATCTGCCCTTCACTCCGACTTGCCTGAGGGAAGTCTTATCCGTAATCATAGCCTTGGGAATTGTGGTGGAAAGCTTTGTTCTCCCACTGATGGCTCGCACTGTCTATTCCAAGGGCAGCTGGCTGATACAGGAGGGCTGTGTTGGAAAAAAGGATTCCTCAATGTACGCGTTTCCACTCTTTTGTAAATTCTCAAGCGATAGTATTCGACACTCCAGCGTTGGCTTACTTTTATTCATTAATTCCCTCTTTAGTAAGACAAAGAGACAGCAGCAACATCATCAAGAACGGCATTCAAGATTTACCGTCTTCCCCCGTTTCATGAGAACGTTCCCGGGGTCGAAGGGACTTGGACTAGTTTGGAGAACTTCTCAGAAGCCTTCGGCAAGCGGAGACGCGCTCGGCTTGAGTCGAGCAACATAAAAAGCTCCTCATTACGAATGTATGAGCGTAAAGTCCAAATGAAGCGAGAGCCCATTAAAAAAAGAAAAAGAAAAAAAAAACAACACACACACACACACACACACACACACACACACACACACACAGCTGAAGTGTTTTGTACCCAACCTCACAGAATCCTGATAATGCTTTACGTGCCATACTTTTGGAGCTTCTAATGACCGAGGTTGTCAGTGTACTCATGTAAAGGACAAAAAGGCTACTTGACAAATGTAGCTCCATAAAGAAAAATGTATTAGCCCTGAAAAAAAAGCTCCATTCTCCATGTACTCACTGGAGGCAGAGGCAGCGTTTCCCCGGTTGTTTTTAACTGGAGTGGCGGCTTGGAAATCTTTGTGTATCTCAAGTTGCGCTGTTTGATTTTAAGCAGTTTCAGAAGCGTCCGTTTATGCGTTTCACCATCGCCCGGTTTCTTCGACCAATTTTGATCGACTCTATTTTGAAGGAATTTCTCGGAACGCTCACGCTCGCGAGACAAGCTTTTTTTTTTTTTTTTCGCTCGCCACTGGAGATAAAGATAAAGTCACTGTGAGCATTTCCTGAGAATATTCTCAAAGAAGCTCAGCTGGCGGTCCAAATCAGTGCCGAAGTTTGAAAGGTTTTCAACAGTTTCGACAAGTTGGCTGGCGAGTGAAACAGTGAGTGTAGAATGTGTCCTCTTCGGCCCTGGAGGTGTGCACTCTTAAACCTCACGCGCTCCTCCATCTTCACTCCCCATGAGCTGCAGCTAGCGCCGTGTTAGCGTGAAGCCCTCCTGCCAGCTGTGTGGGCGGCATGATGCGTTTCAGGAAGCAGCAGTTGAACGGTCATTTATTAGCAACATGACATGCCCACATTTTTCTAATCCTGTACCAAAAAGGGCCTTTCATTGTTTTGTTCCCGGGAACGCTGCCCATGTGAGCGTCCTAACATGAACACAAATCCATTTTCAGCCCCCCCTCCCACCCTACTCGCAGCTTATTCGGCTTCTTGTCAGAACTAATGAATCTTCTTTGTTTCATGTTGAGGTGCACATTTCAGATCGGATATAAAGGTCTGACATGGAGCACATGTGGACCACCTGGGTCTCTCTCTGCTAATTAAGGGAGGCGTGATGTCCACGAGACGGCACAGAGCCTCTTTGTCTCCGCGCACTGAGACGTCTTGATTGGATCTCCTGATGCATCATTCATTAATCAGAGTGCGCGCCCTGGATGGCCTGGTTAGCACTACAAAGCCGAGCGGAGGCTGAGTCTGTACGTCGTCGAACAAGTCCTCCGTTTTGGATCGGTCCCAGTACTTGGGTATTCTGCCACTGTGTCACCTCTCATACATACAAAACTGCAGTGCATACATTGAAAAGGCTTCAACAGACGTACACCCTCTTTGGCTGTTTTAAATGGGAGTCACTTTAAAATTCTGCAGGATGATAAAAAACATGTCAAGCTGCACGTACTCCATGAATAAGAATTTAAAGCACACATCTCCTTCTGCCTCAGATTTCATGCTGCTCATTGCTCCCTCCCCAGTGTGTTTAAATGTAAGGCCTAATTTTCTACTTGAGCTGCATCGTCAAAAATATGATTAGAGGGCTGCAAACTTTCCGGAATACTTCCTGAATTTTTGGCACTTTCTTTTGCATTACTCGCCTGTTCTCGAGGGAGTCCAGATTGGATTTTTAGTTTTATTCCCAAAAAGCATTTGACTATCTGTCTTAACGCGGTATATTCACTCTTATGTCGTCATTATAAAAGGGAGGAGACGATTGTTTTTAAGGTTAGCCAGTTGCCGATGCACCTCGAGCTCTTCCCGTCCTCCTCTTTACTCCCAAGCTTGTACCCTTCTGTCAGTATAAAAAAAGAAAAAGGAAGCCGTAGAGAAAGCCTCAAACACCCCCAGTCAAAGAAAAGTGCATTCATCATTTCCCAGCATGCTCTCACGCAATCACGCAGAGATCAGGGCTGAGTTGGGTGGGATATGGAGCCGTTCTGGGGCCACTTAAGTTTGATCAGTACACTGGGTTTGTGCAGCCCATATTTAGTGCACCATAACAAGTTAACAAAAGTCAATTCAGTTAAAACAAATTTGATGAAAATGACCGCCTTTATTGACCTCCTCAGGGTTCACTGTGTCCCTACAAATTGGAACTCCAACAAGGAGTTAAGGAAAAACGACTACTACTGTAAAAACCTCTTTTAAATGGTTAAGATGTGAAAACGACTGGTAGCTAACAGCCTTCATACTGATACTAGAGATCGAAGGCTTTTGTCTTTTGAGGGACCTGAGGACAGGTGGGGGTGAACTGGCTGCTTTACGGGGAAGTAGGGATGTCGGGTTCCGACAGCTCCTAGAACTATAAGAAAAGAAGTTCCTGCGCTCCAAAACCGCCTCATGTTAGATATTTTATTGACTATTATGGTGTCCTCAGAGCAACATGCAACATACCAATATGTAGTGACAACAGGAAATAGATTGACGCTCTCGCTTGCTCATTTGGTGCCGTTAGCGTCAGGAGCATTTTTAAAGAGGTCTAGATGACCTACTCTTGTTCAGTCTGTTTGTGGCAGGTGAAATAAAGCCATTCAGACAAGCTTGAAGAGTTAAAACACATTAGGAGTAAAGAGTGGCTCCCTGACTAGTGATACCTTTTGAAGCTGTCAAATGTAGGCCAGGAGGGCTATAAAAATATCTGCTACCAGACTTACCTCTGCCAGAGCATGCAACTATTTATTTTAGGAAAGCAGACAGTCAGTTCAGTGAATTTTTTTCTTTTCTTTCCGTACTTACATAAGGCTTGAAATCACGCTGAGGGAAAAAAAAAAAGGGTCCAGGTGGGATTTTGTTGTCGACCACTGGTGTGTGTCTTTATCACTCTCTTTAAGATGTTTGAAGAACAGGGCCCGACATAAGAGAGGCGAAAGCAACACTTTGACGCTGATAGCCAGGGCGCCCTTTGAGCAGCCTGACGAAAAAAACCCAACATGTTTATACGAGTGTGCCTCACTCCCCAGCCGAATGTACCGTGCAGCATGAAATAAATGGACTCCCACAGCTGACACGACACGGAGATTTGGACTGTCAGAGAAAACCCACATCCATCATGCGCACATTATCTGCTCCCTCTTTTGTTTGCCTCAGCGGGTGTTTACTGCGACTTTGCAACACCCCATGTGTTGCTTTCTCTTGCATGCTGGAAAGGGAGCAGACACGGAGACAGAATATGCTCGCCACTTGGTGCCTTGACAGTACTTCAAACTGATCTTTGTTCGGCAGACTGCAAGTGCTCTCCACTTGCTGTCACAGGCAAGAACTCTTGGTCTTAAGGATGCAAACTGCTGAGTGGGCTTGTAATAAACACCTCTTTACACTAATGTTGAAGAGAGAGACACAATTCAAACTCGCGTCAAATTGTTCCCCATGAAATCTTCTCTGGGTAGCTGAAGTGAGTGATGTTGAGATGTTTTCATCTCCGTCTCGAGTTTGGTGCGCAATAACTGGAGGAGAGCTTCCTCCAGTGACCGCTTTACTCCCAATTGAATTTGTAGCCATCCCTGAAAAAGACAGTCCCTCCTCGTGAAGGGATGTTTGGTCATCACTGCCCGTTCAAATCAGGTCGAGAGAGGCACCAAAGCCAAAGAGTCCTCTTTGGTTGGTTTGTGCTCAATCGGATAACTGTCGTGACACTCGAGACCAAACGTGCTGGACAGTACCTCGGGACCGATTTTCATGAAATCGATTCAGCGTGGGCCTTGATTTTTTTTATTTTTTTTTAAAGCAGCAGCAACAACACTTTAAGTTCAGAACAGTGAGTTGTGATCAAAGATGACCTCATTCCTGCAGATGTTTTGAACGCCCAGCCTGTTCTGCCGTTATTCCGTGCGAGTCATTAAATAAGACACTTTTATAGCTCGTTTCTCATCTCGTCGTTCGTTCACTCCGGGGAGAACACAATCGTACATTTGCATAACGGCCGACTGCAGTTTGTCCCTTTTTTTTTTTTCTTTCTTTCAGATCCGACTCTCTTTGCGTTTTTAGTACAATGTTGTGCTGTTTCCCCCCCCCCCCCCCCCCCACACACACACACACACACACTCTTAATTCAAGTCGGAGATGTGAAGATGTCTTTTCACCGGCAACTTTGTAAAGAGTTTCATTCGTAAAATGAAACATCTGCGCACATTTTCAGACAAAAGTTTAACACCAAATTAAAGGTTCACATCTTGCACAACAGCCTTTCAAGAGGTTATCTTTTGAACACAAGTTTCACAAGCTGAGTTTAAAACCTTCCATGTTGTTGATCATTCTCTGAGAACAACCGGCATGTTTTTCAACACAGTATGCCATTAGGCTTTTTTTAATTGGAACGCTTGACATCGCTGTTATGGTAGAGATTCAGTTTGAAATTGGCAGCTTTGAACATGCTGGAAAACAGTCGGGCTCTTCTGCACAAGAAGTTCATTCATTTTAAATAATTGTTATGTCTTCTTTCAGGGCGGTTTCTAAATCCTCCATCCAATAAACCAAACCAATAAAAACTGCAGCAAACAATCGGCCATCAACTGACAGTCATCCCCAAAGTTACACACTAACCGATTGATTGAGTTGAGGCCATTTGCGGGCGACAACCTCGGATAGAAGGAGCGAATCAATGCCTGTTTGTCCACTTCTTTGCTCATTAAGGAACCTCTATTCACCATACGACAAAGAAAGCTCACAAGTGCACATTTTCAGTCGGAGGAGGTTGGTTTTTCCTCCTCCTCAAAGCCCTCCCCCCTCATCGAAATGCTCCTCACAGACACAGTCGTGCCAGAGGCCAAAGTCTTGACAGGGTGGCCCAGTGAGAAGGGAATTGAAATGGGTCCTTTTTAAAAAATTGTTTCTTTTAAAAAAAAATCGTACGCCCAGGGTGGCCCGCTTACCTGCCTGTACTTAATCTGGAAGCAACGTAACTATCCGTCCTTCACAGGCACACTCCAAACTATGTAGCATGAGAAATCACCCAGAATGCTGTTCTGGTAAGGTCGCATCTGCTTATGTAAATACCGTCAGCGACTACTCGTGACTTATCAGCGTTTTTGAGGGCCCTGCTTGCCTATGATTGGCTGGATGGAGGAAAGACGGGAAATGTAAGTGAGCGCTGCGGTAAACCGGAATCAACGCCAACACCTGTACTACGTTCTGCAACCATCTGGATTCTTTTCCATATCGATGTAATCGAGGGGGAAGAATTTGCTCAAATTGTGTTCACAGAGGCACAGAGGAGACTGTTGACTGCTTGTCAACAGGCAAGGCATGCAACTGCTTTGGGCCCCAGGACAGTAAGGGGGCCCATGCAACAGCTGACAAGCTTTAGCATTTCCTCAAAATGTGCACATTTGTTTTTCTTTTTTTTGGGGGGGTGGGTGCCACTAAAAGTGTTCTTGTGATGATGATGCCTCATGTTGAGTGAATCTGTACAATTTACACTCCGGACTTTTTTCAGTTATTTCCATTGGGGGGCAGTGCGTCTACCCTCCACCTTCAGCTGCAATCTCTGCCCGCACTGTGGCGCTTTAGTGTGAGCCAGGAAAAGTAACTCCCACATTTATGAATTCATGCTCCTGACATGACATAAGTAGGATCGTTTCCTTGTGTGTGTGTGTGTGTGTGTGTGTGTGTGAGTGTGTGTGTGTGTGTTGGGCAGCGTTTCATCCATGCGCCATGTAGAGGATGAAGACTCCAGAGGAACGCAGGTCTGAGAGCGCGTTCACACGGTGCCAGAGTAAAGGCGCACACACCGAGGGAACAACGCCTGTGATTTGGCTTTCAGAATAAAAGTGTTCCGAGAATAGATGTGTACAAAACCGCTTTGAACGTCAACTTTAACAAAAAAAAAAAGATCAAGGAGCATGTGAGAGAAATAGTGCTATAGAAAAACACGAGACCAATGAATGCTGGTGTTTCTCAGAGAATCACGTCAAGCAGGGCTGCGAAAAAGGACACCACACGGGTTTATTGCTTTTATTTTGGTGGCACATCCCCCTCGTGATCTTTCCCTTTTTTGGTGCATTGTTGCACGCTTGGCTCATCTCGCGTTGACTCAGCGGCGCTCTGAGAGAAAGAGAGACAGAGAGAGAGAGAGAGAGAGACAGAGGGGTGAGAGAGGGAGGGGGAGAGAGAGAGAGAGAGAGAGAGAGAGAGAGAGACGGCGTCCGATGTGTCTTTTTCTGCACATCACTTTGGAATTGTGCGCTCGTGCAGTCCTGCTGAACGCGGTGCTCACCTGCCGGGGGCCGCGTGGCTGTGGAGCGCGAGCGAACATCTGATTTAATAGGATAATCAGAGTAATTGCCTCCTCTTATAGAGCTCTTCATTGATTCTGTCGACCATTCTCCTAATCACTGTCATGATTCTCTTCATTTCCCTCTCTCCTGCTATTTCAAAGTGACCGGCTGCAGGTGTTCATTCCGCTCTGTTCTGCGCCAGTCAACGCTGGCAATATGTGATTTCTGGGATAGACGCTGCGTTTTTTTTTTCCTCTGGAGAAGTGGACTATCTATCTCTCAGCTTGGAATCCTTGTTTTTAAAAACGTTTTCTGTTCAACTCTGCAGACCAGATTTGATTCTGCAAAATCCGTGATGGTGTGGGGCTACCAAAACTGACGGCAGAGTGCACACTATCATTTGGAAACTGTTTGTGGGTAAGTTCTTTTTTTCTTCTTCCTCCAAACCTAACGCGTCTGAAGTTAGTCCAATGTTCGTGCTGCAGCGTGTAAAAGCAGTTTCAGGGTACCAGAGGTGAATTTGGATTGCTCTGACTTTTCATATGCACAGATCATTTCCGTTGCTTGAACAACTGGGATTCGTGTTCTCCTATTACGCGCCACTTAAGTGCGTATTTGGAGCGAGCATGTTTTTCTGCTATTTGCGCATGGATTGCAGTCGCTTACTTTGCTTTAGTTGCGGCTCTGAGCCTGCTCTGTCGGAGTGTTTATGGCTGCAGTATGACAGTGAAATGGAATGCTTAAGTCTTCTGTATTCTATTAATAAAAGCTAATCATCCCAGCAGAGTGGTTACAGCTTACAATTGGACACGAACTCTTGATTTTACGCGTTTTTCTCTCTCTCTCTCTCTCTCGCTCTCTATCTCGACGTGAATTGTGTAACACTGTGCGCATTTGCGTGTCGCTCCAGTGCGTAAGCAATATGTGTACTTGGCTGTGTCTGCGACTCTGGAAGTGCGATTGCGTGCGTCCGATGGTTGTTATATGTGTAGCTCATGTGCGCGTGGCGTGGCGTGCGCGCGTGCGCGCGCCTGTGTGTGTTCGAGAGGAGCCCGGGCTTAGTTATTTGAAATAATTTCTGCTGAGTGATTGCTTGGCGACTCAGCTCTCTCTGCAGCCTCTTCTGGTATTTCCTCTCCTGCCCTGTGTGCAGGGATGACGGCCTATGATTGGCTGGACGGATGCCTCAGCTCTGCTCTGACCTGCCACCTAAAACAGATTTGGGGATCAGGAAGTGAAACTGATATGGAGCTGATGTTGACTGGGGTGGAAAAAAAGGGGGGGAAAGAGACAGGAGGTTGCCTCCTTGTCCCTCTTCATTCGCTACAGATGAGTTACTGAAGGTGCTGCTGCCTTGCGTTTTCATCAACAGCAAAAAAGATGCTCTCTCTGATCACCCCAGTTCATTTTTTTCTGGCTGCATCAGCATTGCATCTGAAAATTCAGACTACATCACAATACATAGAAATATACATTATTTTTACACGTCAACAATTTCTCAATCAGCACATGCTCTTTTTACCCATTGGGGGGTCTGGGAGGGACAGCTGCATTTCCACACCATGTTGATCAAAGCAGATGAAGTTAAGGCTAATTGCTATTTTTTTTTTTTTTTTGGAACCAATGTCATGGTGAAAACCAGACGACTAGTTTGGATTGAGGATATGATGCATGCATGATAGACACATGCACCCTTCAGTATTTATTCATGTTGTCATTGCATTATTAATTACACATTGTTGTCACACATTGCACATTTTGACAAACAATGACATTGAAATAATAATAATCCCATCTGATTTTCCCATTTTGACCGTGCTGCTAACTTCCACTGCTTCGTAATTAGCTTGCGATGCCCTCTACCTTCGGCACTGTTTTCTCTCTTCCAGACAACTTCTTCTTTACTGACCTTCATTTTCTTGACCATCTGTATTTGTCTCCAGCATCTGGGGTTAAGCTTGGCTGGAGGACCAACCAGCAGCACATGAATTAATAGGTAAGTGGCAGCGGCCACTTAACGGAAGCCCTGCAGCTCCGTATTGAGCTGAGTCGAGTGCTCTCACACGGAAATTGATTCAGACAGAGATTATGTCATCCAACATTGGCACTTTTTTTTTTCATGCTGGTCAAGTTTACCCAGCAGCGTTAGTTCCTCCTCTCCTCTGTGATGTATTAAGTGTCGGTTTAAAGGGCACATTAAGCCCTTGTATCATTGGAGGGTTTATCACTGGTATAATCTTTAAATGCTTTATCACATAATATTTGAGCGGGTCTGTCTTAAAACCATTCTTGCCCAATTCAATATGAAGCCTGCACAGATATGTATCCAATAATTGCACCTCAGCAGTCCATTGGGGGCGATTACACCATTCGAATGTGTCATAAAGTGTAATTTACTACCAGGAAGAGATCAAACTTGGAATTGTGTCCATGACAAATTGTCATTTCAGGAACTGCATTTCACCGTTTGTGCTTTAAATTGGCAAAAACACACCGTGACAAGCATTTGCAAAAGGCTCTTGACCCTGTTATGCTATGATTCTGCTTTCTGGTAGAAATGAGGGACCTGGAACACATCAACGAGCGTATGCCCTCCCTCTCTTGATTGATACTTTTAATTTTCCAGGAGCTGTCGCGGAGGCCTATTGGCCTTGGCTTTGCAATCAAGGAGCGGCGCAGTCAAAGGCTTTCAAATGAAAGAGTTCATTAATACGGTTGGAAATACGGATTGTCTGTGGGAGTATTGGCTCTGTGTGAGGAGTGATTGGAGCAATTGATGAGGATTTGTGGGGAAGTTGGGACTGGGCCACCTCACTCTCAGCTCTCAGATTACATTAATAAGCCAGGAGGGGAAATGAAAATCTGAGAGATGATCCACTCTACTTGTTTATGGATGTAATAGTATGTGGTACCTGAGCTCAAGCATCTTCCACTCAAGTGCTGTCCGTGCAGACGCATCGACTGGCGTGAGATCTGAGCGTTGGAAGCCGTGGACTACATGCATAACACACGCTCTCAGTTAAATCTTTTTGAAAATCCAATTCCCGTGAAGATGAGATCCCTCTTTCCCCGAGCCTTGTTCCATTTTCCATCGCAATCATTGGGCATCGATCTGATTCAAAGCTATTTATTTTTGTTGCAGCCCTCATGTCATGAATTGACAAGTTTGGTAGATAGGCTAGATTACAATACGTCTGGCCGTGTCGCCTCTCCCATATAAAAAAAGAATCATGACGACCAAAGGCGAATGCCTGATTGTAAACGACTCCAAGCATTTTTTCTTCCAAGCATATTTTCAGACGTGACTTTTTACATTTGTACTCGGATGCCAGATTAAAGTTGGTCAGCTTTCTTTCAAGCAGGGCTTTGTGGCCTTTAAGGATCGTGAAAAACCCTTTTTTTAAAAAGCCCCTTGTGACCCCCATTAGACTCACGTGTTTATCCTCTTAGTCGTGCTCATTGGAAAACATTGGAGAGACCTGAAAGGGTAAAACCAGCATTTCACAATAGAAATCCATTCCTTAGGGGTTTTCTGTTCCCCCATATTGTCTACCAACCCAAAGCTTTGACAATCAGACTGCCTAGCATCAGGATCAGCATTTTATTGTTTTGTTGACTTTGTTGTCGTTTACAAAGAAATGGATTGATAAATAGGATAAGCCATTGATCTGGACGTAGAATGCCTAGCGGTTAGCGCGCATGCTAACAGGTTTAAACCCTTGAGAGCAGGCGGCCCGGAGGTTTGCATCAAACTTGTGGCTTCTTTTTTGCATGTCGTCCCCCACTCTGTCCGCTGTTTCTGTGTCCACTGTCCTTTCTCTGAAACAAAAAGTCTTCCTAAAATTTTATATCTATCTATCTATATATATATATATATATAGGTATAAAAGAAAGTCTTCCTTTCAAACCCGTTCCACTTCCCTTTTTACACCTTGATGTTTGGACATGGACTGAGCTCAGTCTGCTGCTTGGTTCGCTTTATTTACTCTGCATGTTGTGACTTTGCCGTCCTCAACAAAAAGAAGAAAAGAAAAGGACGTTAATGGCATCTTTTCCAACCGTCTCTTTACATTGAATAAAAAAAAAAACAACAACAAAAAACGTGCAAGTCATTCCATGTTTGCTTCTGTGCGTCTTGCAGGGACATCAAAAGCATCCAGTGTACTGGAGTGAAAGGCTATTTTAAGGCGCTTTATTTACCCATTTGTTACAGCAGAGAATAAAAAGGCAGGGGGGTCAGCTGCAGTGTAGCATGCCCGAGAGCTAAAGAGTTTGTGCTGGCCGATTGTAACAGGGCTAAAATGAAGAAAGAGGCGATGAAATAGTCGTGTTGAACTCTCTCTGATGAAACAGCTATCCGAGGTGTGATCAATTACCTCAGTACACAGTATTTTTCTTTGCCAGTGGCGAGTTTTAAAAATGAAATTTCCTCCGCCCTTAAATCAGCGGGAAAACGAGCAGCACATTGCTATAAGCAAGAGGGTCGAATTATCATTTTCATCCTTTCTTCTCAGCCACATTGTCATGGCGCCATGTCTGGAGGTGATCCTCCGAGGCCCCGTCCAATCTGCAAAGATGAAGTTGATGTCTTTTAGATAGCTTCTTTTTTTTTTTCCTTCTTTGCGACCGAGATGCGGAGAAACGATGGAAATTGCGTGCCAGTGGAAGCGAAATGAGCAATTTTATCCTCCTCTCATCATCTGATCCGTGCTTGCTTATTCATGAAAGCTTTGTTGTGACATTCCATACGTTGGTGCGGAGATAGAAACCCAAAATAAATAAATAAATAAATCGCACAAAATTGCCAGTCTGCAGGGGGTGGGAAAAGAAAGGAGACTTGAGGCTCCATTAATGTGCAGCTAATGCACCGCAGCATGAACTCATCGCAGAGAAAGCACGTCTCTTGAATGTTACCAAATACAAACACGACAACCAATCTTTACTCACATTTTACCCTGTGTTTTTAAGAGGCGGGCGGTGAGAAATAGGGAGAATTCAGCAGAGACTCTTACTGCCAGTTTAGGATGGCGTGGGCCGACAAAAGGCTTCAGCATTCACTGATAGAAAATGTTCACGCATCTGTACCAAAAAAAAAACAAAAACATCTCTTCGAGTGGGAGAAGCTCACATGCATGAAAAGAGAGGCAATTTGCAAACAGTACATGAACTCAGCCGTGTTTATTCTCCAGGAAAAACCTGACCGAAATCTCTGCTGTGAAGCAGACGTGACCGCAAATAGAACCACGACGTCAAGGGAGTAATAATGAGCGCCTCATTAGCGGTCATCATTCGTCATCAGCCCAAGCGACTTCTTTTTTACCGCTGGTCTTATTCCTAGATTTCGTCCTGCTTCTGGTGTCTTCATCAGATGCATCAGAATGAGGCTTTTATTTTGACTTAACTAAAATCCGACCGATAATTGGGCCAGCTGATGATATCGGCCGATGCCATCTCATCCGGTGACTATCGGTTTTGGCTGATTTAGTCCACAAGTGTTTCATCCGCATCTCTCGCACACTAGATCTGATCAAACGGTTTGAAGTAAAACGAAAAAAGAACAACAACAAAAAAAACACCCATGGGAAAATCTGAACCATTTCGCATTTGGTACAATTTTTCCTTCTGTTTTTTTTTTTGTACAGTTGTCAAATATCAATAATTGTATCTTCGCTGGCTGTGATTTGTCAGGTGGAACAAACGTGTCCCACTCACGTCACAAGTCCCTCTACCTGCTGTGCACACGTTTGATTGGCCTATTCCAAGCTCTGCCAAAAGACAGTCCATTACATCGCTGCCAAAGTTGATTCAGGTATTTTTGGCTGGATCATTAGTCCCGCCCCCCCCCCCCCCAGTCTGTACACATCCTCCCAAATGTCAGTGCCAGAAACATTGTGTAAACTGCCTTTCATTTTCCTTCTCCTCAACTGTCCCCGTTTTCCCCGAGCTTTGAAATGTAAATCATACACTAACCAGCACGTACAGTTTGACCCAGTTCACTTACACGCATGGCCGAACACCCTGAGCCACAGCATCATCCATACACTCAAACACAACAATCCCAATGCTAATCCAATCTCCACTTTGTCTAATGACGGCAATAACTTTTTGTAGCCTCGACATCCTTTCCATTACAGCACGCTGGGCCACCGTTGGGCCTTTTCCCAGCCAGATCGCGACACTTTCCCCCCCTCCCCTCTTCTCCCGCCCCTGCTGGACCAGACCCGCAGAGGCTGACTCTCAACAGGGTTCTTGATTTATGGGCCACTTTACAGGAAGGGCCCGGGGACGCAGCACTCCTCGTCCTACGATATTGAATCTCAGCTGCCTGGCAGAGACGTGTGGGGTCGTCTGTTATTGTGTGAAGGCTTATTTACATTGCGCCGGTTAGCGACGGCACCTCTGCTCACCTTCGCACTTGAGTTGAGGTTTTTGGGTGTGGGGATTTGAAGAAGCATCTTTGACCTGCTTGTGTAAATGGTAAACCGACTCGACTGACACTTAGACATTCACACAGTGACGGCAGAGGCTGCGAAGTACGCTGACCATCAGAAGTCACCCGAAGCACCAACTTGGAATGAAATGTCCAGTCACAGGATGTGGCTCTCAACAAGAAGGTCGGGGGGTTCGATACCCAGCTCTAATGTGTCCTATGGCGGGACACTTAAGCCCGCTCGAATAGCTCCACATCAAACACGCTGCTGCAGGAGCGGGAGATCAAACATTGGACCGTTCTAGTTCAGAGATGACCAACTTCACCACTGAGCCACAGCCGTCCCACATGTGCTACATGCTGCCTAAAAGAGACGTACAGAAGGTGACGCCGATGAGGAATAGTTCCCCTGCATTTCAATCCAGTTATTCACATCCGTCATCCTTCATTGTGTTGTGCTTTAATCAGTGTTTTCCAGCAGTCCATAAACACGGCAGAGTCGTCGGATGATATTGACTGTACACTTTTTCCAGCACATTGTGAGAAGAAACACTTTGATTATCCGTTTCAAAGCTTCCTGTTTGTTTTTCTCGCTGTGGGCTGCTTTGTTCATTTTTGCTCTGCTTTTTTTTTCTTTTTTTTCTTGCTTGCTTCTTCGAGATGATTCTTCCCACTGGTTGATTCGATAAGAAGAAGAGAAAAAAAAAAAATCAACAAGATTAATGTCGAGCAGCCTTAATGATTATAGTTGCTGTAGGGTAGGCGTTTATTAACTGCTGGTAATAATCTGACAATCCTCTTTCATTCCCCCTTAAATCAGCCCACGGTTGTTATGCTGAGAACAGACTGTATTTTTAGCGGAAGTAATTTGGCAAACTACATAAACTGCCAGTGTGTGTCGGTCTTTAGACATCTTATTTTGTGCCCTTTTCTCCAAATAAAACAATCTAGCACTCAAGGATCTCGCCATTCCTGTTCCTTTTAAGGGCCGACCAAGAGGGAAAAGAAGCATTTTTCCTCCTGTGAAGCTCTGAAATATTCAGTGTTTCTGTACTTTTTTTTTTTTTTTTCTACTTTCCAAGAGCTCCTCGCAGACTTTGATGCTCTCCGATGAATAGCATTAGCATACTGTAGAGCTAGCTGGTGCCTCTCCGGTTCAGCAGCAGGATCCGTCTCAGTGTCACAGATTTAAATTTAGGTGCTGTGCGAGTGGAAATGTGTGTTTGAGGTTGCGGCTGGGAAAGAGATAAAGAACGGCAGAGAGGCTTCAGCCTGTGAATATCTCACCGCCGCTTTTCGGAAGCCTCCTCCTCGGCTTGATGAATTTCCTTTTCTTTCTTTCTTTTTTTTTTTTTTTTTTTTTTTTTTTTTTTGACGTTGCTGAACGTTTGGCTGCGAGTACACCCACTGCTGCTGGAGATAGATGGAGCTCATGTTCGACTTCAGATAACCCTGACGCAGATTTTGCAAGTGTCATTCAGCAGCCAGTGTAGCATGCTTCCTCTCCAGGTGAAGCACATTGCACACGTTGATCTCCGATCGCGTTTGTGAGTTTGATTGACACCGGCAGCGCCGAGAATTGAACTTGACTTCCTGGACTCTTGTTACGCGAGCAACTTCAAGGGCATCAAGGCGTCCTGAATGATCGCTTATGACCGCCGAATGATCTCGCATGAAACAACGCTGAAGAATTGTCGCCATGTATTCAACGGCGTGAGTCGTCACCGCTCTATTTAGCTATAAATCCACATCCATCAGAGTTGATTAATAAACTTTGAGACGGTTTGACTCGGAGCTTCAGCTCCCGCAGCAGCTGTGAGTCAAACGGCTGCCTCGACATCCCTAAATATTTGTCAGTGTTTTGTGAAATCAGCGTCTTTTCACGCTGCAAAATTTGCTCTGGAGATGCAACAAATTGGATTAATCTTTAAAATCACATCCATCCATTTCTACTTGTCGAGAACAGTAAACTCTGAACGATTAAATGAGTGTTTGCATAAAGAATCGACAGTAACGCCACACCATTCCCAGGGACTTTGTTTCTCTGCACTGCTACTTGGCACGGCCTCGTGACACTGCCGTCCCCTTGTCCTCTCTCCCTCTCCTGTTCCTCCTGCGTTTATTCATCCTCTCTGTCCCCTTTCACCTCGTCTTTCTCGGCGCTTCCATCCAAGGGGGCCCTCCCCTCAGGCCTTTTCGAGCCCTGGCCTGGAATCTCCAAAGAGAGAGAGGGCTCCGTTCATTTCATGTCGTCCTTACTTACATCGAGGATAAAGGATCTAGTTAGCAGGCAGCTCAGGTAACGGGACAAAGAATTGGACGTGATTGCACAGACAGTTTGTTTGTGTGTGCGTGGGAATGTGAGTGTGCAGAGTGTCCGTCCATAGAATATGCTGAAAGAGGATTTGGTCAACCTGACTGCTCGCTAACAGCGCCTGAGAGCAGACATATCAATTATACATTATATACTCTGTTTGCTGCATTTTACCAACGAAGAGCTTCTTTTTTTAACCCGTGCCTCACCATCTTTCAGGTCAAATTTCAAGCAAACAGCTTGAAGCCCAGTTGTCTGTCCCTTTTACTGATTCTGATCAACGCCAGTTTCAGTTGTGAAATCAAGATGGAGAATCTTCTATGGCAAGTTTGCCGCATCCTGCAGCAATCCCACAAGGGGAAATCTAACACTGTTGTTGCAAATGCTACACAATGAGCACCCCGGGCAGTTGGGGCGGTCCATTGCCTTGCTAAAGGACACTTTGTCAGTGCTCAGGAAGGGAACTGGCATCTCTCCAGCTACCATTTCCTAGACAATTTTTTTCCGTCGCTTTTGTGTGATTTTTTACTTTCATTTAGCTTGTGTGGTAAATCGCCAAGGACTGAACTCCCTCCACTGCATATTTCATGAGTACCAGGGACAAAGTGTGCAGTGAGGACGCCGAGGTCACGTCCTCAGCATTTGTTCCGTCCTCAGAATTTGTGCATTTTACCGGCCGGAGTTGTGACATTTCACACTCATCGATGGTGCAAATGATGACTCATTTGATTCTGATGCATTTCGACTCGTTGACCTTTTAGCCGCAATTGTTATTTGTACTTTTCACCCCAGATGTACTGTGGCTGCCTTTCTACAAGACAAGGACTTTACACACGTTGAAACCGTGAAATTTGACGATTCCTCACGTTCCTGTTGTCCACACTTCTTCGCCGCTGAGGGGGAGGTTGGAGCAGGAATGAGGACGGCGGTGGTGAAAGGACGACACTATTGTGTAATGGTTCTCCGTAATATACACTGTCTTCGATGGTTTGTTATCTGTTGATTGTACCCTCGATCCTCCAAGTTTATTTTCCCTCCTCGCTGTTGCCAGGGAAGAAGTTGACTGTCTGCATATTTTTACACTCGTACAAGAAGAATCATTAACTGGAAGACATTTACTCTGTTCAACACGTTTCGAGACGTCAATTAGATTCCAAGAGCACCCTCTTCTCCCTCACTTCCTGCGTGCATGTCAAAAACGAAGAGGTTTGTGGATGCGGGGTTATGAGATAATCTAAAATGGAATAATTCAGTGAGGAAAGCGCGGAGCGGTGTGGGCGTGCGTGTGCGTCAGCCAAGGGTGTAAGGGCTTCAGAAGTGTTCCTCACAAATAGAAATGTTAATAACTCACCGAGCTGAGTACATATCAATTTTCCGACTGGAGGTGGGAGGAAGGGTGCAAATGGGTGACATGGGTGAGAGGCAGTTTAGAAGGTAATGACAGAGACAGAAAGGGGGGATTTTCAGGCTGCAGCAGAGAGTAGTACAGCTTTTAAAGGTTTTATTCAGCGTGATTTAACACAAGACACCCATAGTGCTTGTTTAGGATCTCCCAATTCTATATAGATTATTTCCATTGTAATGAAGACCCCCCTCCTGTGGGGGGCACTGTAGGCGTCACCATGCTGTGACTTGCGCTGTCCAGAAGCACCACTTGTTGTATTGGCTAAGGTAACCGTTCGCAAACTTCATTGAACTGATCCTTCAGCTGTGACGAATGTAAACACACATAGAAATGATGGTATATGAAGTTAAAAAGCTTTAGAGGAACATGCAGACCTTCTGTTGCTTTAAAGGTCATGTATTCCCCTCCCTTTCAACAAGTTCAAATAAGAATCAGAGCTCGCCAAAACATGTCTGTGAAGTTCCCCTGGTCCTTTATTTGATCAACCCCTCTATTTCAGCCCTGCTCAGAACAGGCTGTTTATAGTGTCTGTAGCTTTAAATATGTAAATAGCTGCGTTTGCCCCCTTTTTTTGAAGGGTTCGGGTGGCTCATGCCTTCTCGCTCCATGCCCTTTTTTATTACGGTTAGAAGGCAGACTTAGAGGGCAGAAGAACACCTCGCTGTGGGAGTGTTACCCGCCTGGGGGAGGGGCTACTTCCCTTTGTGATGTCAGGAACGGAAAATCTCTATACAACCTGTTTGAGCGCACATTTTTAAAAAAAGTGGAGCAGGCAAGAGACAGACAACACAGTGAAGTGTATTTTGCATAATATGTGACCTTTAAAGCAATGATTAAAACACTTTTGAAGAAAAAGGTAAACAGAGTAATAAATTTGCCAAGGGAACAACGTCTTAATTATGACACTCATGCCTGTGTGGTTTGGCCATGAAGTACAGTAGTGATTACAAGACAACACTGAAAGAAAACTGCAGCAAAACTATCACATTTGAACCTAAATCAGGAGACAACTTCAAGACAAATATCTGAAGTGTACAGGGAACAAGCATGTAAATGGCAGACTGAAAATGGAAATCTGTTATTGCCTCTTGTTGTCAGCATACGTTCGGTAACAGAGTTATGAACAGTCAACCAGAAACATTAGTTGAAGTCGGCAAGAGAGCAGCCCTGCAAAGCATGCGACAGAGCGAGAGACACTCAAAATGGGAGATGTGTATAAACCATCACCTGTTGAGCTGAAGTAAAGCCTCAGTCGTCGATTGATAAAATTGTTTGTGTGCAAATGTGAGCGGGAGACGCATTCCTCGGGGCAAAACTCTGAGCCCCCGAGAGTGTCGAGAGAGCGCCCCATTTCTCTCGCCGAACCCTCCTCGAAAGTAATTGAATTTTGGATGAATCCGCAGGGGAGGAAACACTGTCAGGGAGAGGAGAGAGCGAGAGGATGCTCGAGGAAAAAACAATCAAAGAATGAGAGGCAGGTGACAGCACCTTTTGGATGAGCTTTTCCTCTAAAGGATGGCTCACTATGAGATGCTTGACAGGACAAGCTTTCACTGTTGGACTTTTTAAAGGAGAATCATTTTTTCTTTGGATTTCATATTTTTTGGGACATCTAGTATCCGTTCTTCTGTTGAAAGGTGATAACTCTCATGTTTTTCTGCTCCATTGTGTTCTTGATGGTATCTTTGACAGTTTGACAACGACACTCAATCTTTTCCTTTTCACAAGCTAATAACCACGGGCCAAGATATAAGACAATAATACTAAGGATTGCTGATAAGAGTGAACCTTGATATAAGACATTTATCTCTTAACCAAGGCCAGAGCGATTGGCGGATTTTTGGGGCTGATACCAATATCGAAATTGGGGAGAGAATATCGGCTGGCCGATCAATCGATCAGATTTGGAAACTTGCCATGATATCATTGACCTTGTTTATGACTAAACGTCTGCAATATTCAATCCAATATTACTGCTGGCTACAAGCCCCTCCCTGCTCGAAACAATCAGACCATTTACTCCCGGATGATTGAGAGACTCAACTCTCCAGTAAAATCAGTTGTTAAATCACGGACTTTGGGGGCGGGGGAATTCAGCAGCTCCTCGAGCTTCAGCACAGCACTTGAAGCAATGCAAAACCAAACAACACACTCCAATTAGGGACATTTTTCTCATCCATCAGCCGATCATGCCCGCGATGAAACAGACTGTAAGGTTTAGGGTCCAACTGATTGCTTTCATCTGAAATGGTAGAAGTGTATAAAAACGTGTGCTGCCCCTCTGCACCTGCAGAGCCATGCTTAATCTTTACTTTTGAAACTCATTTGAGTCCCTGAAAGGGTGACAAGAACAGGTCACAAAATCGTTAAAGCTGCTTGTAAGTTTGATCTTCTTAAAAAGCTAATTTTAGTGTCCAATTCAACCTTTTATGAGCTAAGTGGAGCTCCCAGCCTCCAAATGAGGAGATCAAGATTACTAAAGGTCAGGAATATTTATTTTAAATAAATATATATGTAAAGTTACATTTCAACATTCTGTAGTACGCCTGAATGATGCTTTGTCATATAGAATTAGTCTGAAGGTTTTCAAAGCGAGATCATCCTTCTACTCGACATAGATATTAGATCTTATCGGTCCCATCTCTATCTGACACCAACTAACATGAGGGTAGCTGTAAACCAGCTTGAGCTTCATCTGACTCTGAATTCAGATTTTGAATGGAGAACCGATTCTGAATCGAAATCACATCTCGAGACACCCAACGATCCCCAGCCCTGATAGCAACACTGTGCTAGATGGAAATCAGCCTACATGGACACAATGTGAAAGCCCTGAAAAGATAAAATGCCAAACGTGCAGACAGATCTGCAGGGCATTATTGTAAGAAAAGAAAGCCTGCGTCAGTACTTGCAAGGTCAGCTAAACGTCTTTCATGCTTGTTTTGATCTCCTCTGAAGAGCCATGAAAGACAGGCTCCCATTTACTCAGAGGACCTTTCATTTCTGTGCCCTCTGATGGCGATGTCCTACACTATGAACATATGCCCAATGGCCTCCAACCTACACATCTCTGCAGCCTGCCGGCTGACAACACCAGTTCTTGTTATTCTAGCTAAGATGAAACATGCGTCCTTGATAGTTCCATGTTATAAGAAGGTGCTTGTGCAGAATGTCAAAGATCCCTGACTGCAATTAATCGCAAATAAGCTGTCAGTGATGTGAAACCTGTCACTGGACTGTGGACTTCACTGGTGTGTCTTTGAATAGGAATTCACACCTCCCATAACAATACAGATACGTCCTTCAAAGAGAGTCAAACTTGTCCCAATCGCTCGATGATTTTCAGTGGTTTTGCAGTGGATTGTGAAGTCCACCAAGTGCATAATCCTTATTGTGTTGTTTGCCCAACATCAGGAAGAGGATTGGCTGCAGAGAGCACACAGAACAGTTCAGGACATTTTTTAATCCTGACTTTCCCACCGAATGTTAAGATTGCAGCCAGACCAGGATTTAAAATGTTACACGATACTATTATACTGCATGCTCTTTGTCAATACTACTACCAACAAGGAATCTTTTGGTTGGCATAATGGGGTCATTTTCTTTTCTACCAACCTTCACATATCTTGTAACAAGCTGCTTGTACAATAAAAGTCCCTGTACTGCCAATAAGTCCAGGTTTCAGACTGTTAGAAACAGGGGGGGGGGATTCTCCGTGCTCCAACACTGTTGGGGGTCGCGTGTGGAAAACGTTTGGGAACCGCCGCCACGTACCTCTGCTTAATATGCTTCACTTCGAGTTCCCTCAGAACTACACACCATGGGGTCTGCTTTCGCACCGCCACGGTACCTATTCTGAAGGAGGAGCTAGAAAGTTTCCTCTATACGGGGTTCCAGGAACTTAGACTTAAATAGTTCATTGTTCCTGCGGTGCAAAACCAATAAAAAAGAGGAAGTTCAAACAGTTCCAAAAACGCCTGATAGATACAGTGTACTGTGGGAGTTTTTACTCTTGGTAATGACTTGCAACACAACCAGTTTTGTTTGTGTAATTTGGCAGTCATTCAGCATTGTATTTTGCCTTTTTACCTGTATTTTCTAGTCTATTTGTTTGCTCCATTTGTTTTGATGTTAAGCTGATTTTATAGTTTTCAAGTGTGAACACCTTGACCCTATAATTCTCCATTGCTGGGGACGACACAGTCGACTTCTAACTAACCTTAGTGGGAGGGGGATACAACCAGTAACATCCGAGTCCTTGGAAACAGCTTTGTGAAAGCTCGCTTCTGGAGCCATTTCCTCTCAAAGGCTGCTCACAAGCTTAAAGCAAAGCACTATGTCATGTTTTCATGTGTGACTCTTTAGTATATTTAATCCCATAATCCACTGTTTTTGCTCTCTGCACACATGCTGCCGGCGTAGTGTACGATCAGTGGACCCAGCAGAGAACGCTGAACTGCATGTCATACCATCAGTGTAGTTGGTATCAAGAAGAAAGTTGAATTACCCTGCATCACAAGAGAAGGCTTTTAACCTTTTTTTCCGTGCTAAAAAGTGTTTGCTTTGATGCCTAGCAGTCCAGCATATCACTGCGAGCTGCAGGGAAACCGAGCAGAACTGGTGATTCAGTCGTTTCCTCTGTGTTCAAACCGAAGAAAGAGAACGCAGCTTTTGTGCTAATGTTGCAGACTTTGCACCCAACATGGAAAACTAATTAAAAAGATAAGATTTTTGTGGCGCTGCGTGTAGCTTCTCTGAGGCGGCATTGGTTGCAGCGAGCAAGCGCTGACGACAAAAGACCTTTCACGAGAAGAACACGGCAATGTCGGCATCTTTGGCCGCTGGCCAGTTTCGCATGCCTCTATGAGTGGCTCAAGGGTTATTGTGGCTTTTCAGGGTTTCCCCCTCAAAGCTGCTTTCTGACGCTGCTTTGTGGAATTTGTGTGAATCCCCATCTTTGTCGGGCTGAAATGCCAATGGAAGTGTCCTTGTAGCCTACATAGACTTCTTGCCCTTTTGCCTGAAGCAAGGATAAAAATAAGAAGATCAACAAAAAGAGTAATTATGAACCTAAATAGAAGGCTTAAATGAGTAAATGCAACACTGAAGAACACTGTTGGCAAAGGTGAACAAACACTGTAAACTCTAATGACTTTAAGTCATTTTTTTTTTGCAAGATGACGTTGCAACTAAATGTTTCTTCATTTCTCACATTGTGTTTTCATCGTTTCTTTTTCCTGGTCATCCAAGCATACAGATAACGTATTTTCAAGGCCTGGTTGTCAGGACAAACCATTTAACATCAGGTTTTCATGGGCCCTAAATATATCCATCCATTCATCCATTTATATGGAAATAAAAACACAGCGGCACGCCTCAAACTCGTACGGATACTTATCCTGCTCTCGATGGATTAAACATTTTTAGGGGTTTTTATGTTGTGTCCTTGGGCAAGGCATTTAACCCTAGGTTGCTCCTTCTGCTTTATTGTGGGACTATGAATGTGTATGAATGGAATTAGCTCATACTGATGGACACTTCACACAGCAGCCTCCGCCATCACTGTGTTAATGGATGCGTGTGACCTATAAGCTCGAGTCCATTTCCCATGCATTGGAGATACATTTTAAACATTACTGGACTTTATTTTCCAACATAGTTCTCAGCCATAAAGGCCAAGAAAATGGAATAAACCAATCGGAACATATCGATTTCCCATGCAAATGTATCGTATGTCGTCTTTTGACCCTATTTGATCTGAACTTGTCTTCCCATTGAGCCAAACTTTCCCAAAATACATCTGAGATTTCTATATTTGTGTAATCATCAATTTGGCATGTAGATGGATCGGGACCTGAACTTGTACACTCAGCTTTGATCGTTCTGTTTTTGTCTTGAATGTCACATTACTCCCATTATTATCCCTTGATCCAATCTATTTCTGATAGACATCAAACCACGTTTCCTCGCAGCTGTCCCGTAGAAGAAGCTGTGCGTCAACAGCGAGACACGCTGATCTAAGTGGGCACCTGATTATGTCACGTTGCTTGAGAGAGATTTGGATTAGTGTTGTGGGAAGTTGACAAAGCTGCAAAACCAGGTTTTGCCTTGATAGAGATGCATCTTGACATTTGTATCATCAACAGCCTCCTCCTGATTATACAGTAAGTCCCTGAAGAGTCGCTGGTCTAAATAAAGCAGATGCAGATAAACACTTTGGAGAACCGCATTTTTGCACATGCCGCTGGATGTTTTCCAGCTGACCTTAGGTCTTTCGAAAGTTCTGTAATTATCGCCTCAGACGAACTCTCGCACTTTCTTTATGTTTGCACTTAGCTTGATCCTCTCTTGCCACCATCCCTTCTTCCTCTGAATGGTTTTGGATAGATTCAGTGCATTCACAGCTCGTCTGCGTGCAAAAATAACAAGTCAAACTTCTGTTTTTTTCTCGCAGGACTGGTGAAAAATGAAAGCTCCCGTCCCTCTTCTGATCCTGCTTCACGCCGTTGTGGTCCATTGCCTGAAAGTGGTGTCGAAGAGAGGCTCAGGTAAGTCAACTGCCAGTGTGTTCACACCAAAGGGAAGAGGTGCAAAATTAAAATTTCACTTAGTTTTACCATTTTTAAAACCGCTAAAGGAATTGCTTCCAGTTTGATGCCGAGGGATCCGCCAAGACTTCAAGGTTATGTTTGACCTTGACGCGCCAAACATCTTTCAGTCAACAGCAAGTGGGGTCACATGGCCGTATGTTGTTGTATTTGGAGGAACAGCTTTGATGAAAAACAAGGCAGTCCTGTCCTTTTAACGGCTTACTCTTTAAGTCCTCAAACACGCACTGGTTCAGTTTAATGCACTGCTAATGCTGGAGTATTTCTTGGTCGCTCTTTGGAGATGACCTGAATGATGATGAATGTCATTGAGGAAACGATAAGAACACACACTTGTTCAGTTTTTAAGGGGTTAACCGCTGACTGCTTTTAAATGCATGATGGGCGATCACGTAAACGTTGTGCATTTCGGTTAATCTGCTCAATCCTCATTATCCTTTTTTGGCTTAAACCTCCCTTTTAACAGCGCGCCCTGGAGTCATTTTCATCCTGCCTGTTCTTTTAAATGCTTAATTTAATGCTATTTGATAGTCTGACCAAACATAGCCGGGAGATGCACTGGACACAACTAGGTTAAGTGCCACTGCGAACGCGAGCTGAACCCATGACTCGGGTTCTGAATCCCATGCCTCCATTTCTCCGCCACTGTACAAATTTGAAAACTGAGTGAGTGAGCGGCCAAATGATTGAGTTACTTCCTGGATCCATTCAGCACGTTTGTCTCTAATAATGCATCTTAGGCCTTAGTTGGAATATTCAAGTATTTACGTAGCTGTGGCGCTAATGCTGCACAATTTTTCTCCATTTGAAAATCATTACTTCCTGGTAGAAAAGAACAGCAAGCCGGAGGACCAATTTGCATTGGCCAACATAAAACACATTTTATGTCGTCGTCTGTTTTTTTTTTTTTACCGATGCATATTAGACGCAGGTGCTGGAATGGCCCAAGGCTCATCAAAGGGTTTTCTGCTTTTCCAGCTGAAGTCCCTACGGGCTATCTCCTCGGATGCTTCACGAGCCATTGCCTGGGGCAGGGATTTGAAACACGTCCACTGATAAATGAACAACCCAATCGGAGCCAGACCTCCGTTCTTTGTTCCTTCTCTTAGCGTGTACGACTTTATTAGAAGCCATGCTGGTTGGAAGTTAGAGCACACTTGTAAAAAGGACTTCTGGGGCGATGAAAGCCTGTTTGAAATTGCAATCGCTTTTATTTTTATGGAATAGGGAGGAACAGCGGGGAGGGGCAGTGTGAGAATCCTGGTGGCAGAGCAGAAACATTTTTCAGGGGTTAGGGTTCCTGTTTATAAGATGAAACGTTGGCGTCTTATTTTTATGGCATATTGGACAGAATCAGACTCATGGTGTCCTTTAAAAGCCCTTTTCTTCTCAGACGGGAAACGTCAGTGGGCATGATTGGCATGTGATATGTGACAGGCTCAAGCATGATGTGATTGACCCTGATTGTGTTATGCAGCTGTAAAGTTTTCCCTCTCCACACGAGGTCCAAACATATTTACCAAAACCTCCTTATACACCTTGAAAGCTTTGCCTTGTATCGACAGTTTTCTTCCTGAATGAAAATCATCAAACAAACTGAGCTGCTTCGAGCCCTGTAAACGTGACATGTTTTTTTTTTTACGGTTCCCTTTTGTTAAAAGAAATTCACTGTAGACAATGAAACTTGTGTCGGCCCATTAAAGGAAATTAAAACGACTTGATTGACTCCCTCAGGGACAATGAGTCCTCCATCTTGCTTGCTTTTCCTCTTACACAAACACACACGCTGCACAAACACATGATTACATTCAAAAGCACAGCCTGAGTAATGCTTTGTCTGCATTTGCACGCCGACTAAAAAAACAAACATAACGCACATATCTGGCATGCTAATCCTCGACATGCAGGAGCAAGAGAATGTATCCGTTCGTCCTCTGCTGCAGCTCCTTCTTTGTAAGAATGCTGATTTGGCCTGAACGGTTGGGCGAACAGAATAATGATGTATATTTCTGCTTAATGCAGCACATCAAGTCAGATGTTGAAGTCCAAACCCCCCCGATGCTCTTACATTGTTTGTGTTTGAACCTTATGCTATTTTTTCAGCATGAGACATCGTCTGGTTTGTTTAGAACGAGATGCAGTCGTTTGCACAGCAAAGAAACAAATACGTCTGTCAAGCTTTGAGTTAAATGTAGAAACAAGGTGGTAAGTGAAACTATACAACGGTAAAATACAAATTAATTCAATTTAAAGGTCACACGCTGCTGACCTCCTTTCAACTCTTCCATTATCAGCCACTTCAAGCACTTAGCGCTGAGATTAACAGCGAAATGCTAATTGTTAATGTTTTTGATGATGTTTTCCGACGAAGGCTTGATGAGTAGTTTTTACACCGATAATACAAGTGTTGTGCTATGTTGTGTTGTGTGAATATCTGCATTCCATTCCTTGCGGCATAGCGCGGTTAGTCGTTAGCCTGCAAGCGAAAACTATCCAGAAGCATATAGTGCCAAGGGAAGGAGAACATTGCAATGCTAACAACGAGCTCCACCAATCAGAGACGCCGCCCTGAAACACTAAACTTTCCCCACTCACTTGTAAACCTGTGATTTTTTTTTTAAAGGGTAGTTTATTGGCCTCTGTATCATGACACACCAGCCACCACCGTTACACAGAATTCTGGAAATGTCCGAGTCGAGTGACAGTTCATTGGTCGTATATCTCAACATTATGTTAACGTACGAAATGCAAAGGAAAGCTTCTGTCTACAAATAGCTGTTAAAGTTATTCCCGCAGTTTTGAACTCGGCGATCCCTGGCGTTGTGACGACCCGTCTTTTTCTAGGACTTTGAATTCCTTGGCCCGGAAGATAAAAGAGACCCTGTCTCTAAAAAGGGACTATGTGTTGTTATTGTCCTAACCACACAGTCGGCTCCCTTGTTGGCCACTTGTGCCGCCCCATACAATCGATGCTTGGAAGAGCAGAGGAATCCCTAAATGTTCCCTTTTTGGTAACTTGGCAGCGAGCTGACTCCTCTCTTTTAGTACATTACATAACGGCAGTTTGATTTGATTTGAAATAGAAGCTAGAGATGGTGCGTGTACAGTCTGACTTCAGACTCTGTAAAGTAATAGATACTGAACATTTATTCATCTCTTCACCTCTGAACATGGAGTACAATCAGAGTGAGAAGGCGCCTCAGAAGTTACCCAGCGATGACTTTCTGCAAACCTGAATACAGAGTAGAATAAAAAAATAAAAATAAGGGCCATACACACAAACGGAACATTATTTAGTAGTGGAGCTCTAAAATATTTCACGGGCATCACCATTCATCTGCAGTATCCATGTTCCTCCCTCGCATTACCGTTTTCTGTGTTTTATAGATTCTTTTTTTTTCGCAGCTAACATCCACATTTTTTTGAAGACTGGACCATTTGTTGTGGCGACCACGAGGCGAACATTTTGGCTTTTGAATGATCCGGTTGTCTTTTTTTGGTTGATTGTCCTGCAAAGATTAGTTGACCCGTCTATCTGGTGATCTGCAGAGGGGGCTGCTGCACACTCCTGTTGAACTGGCGTCATGTTGTAGCCCCTGACATTGATTCCGACACTTCTAGCCTCTCTCCTGCCTCCTCTGCCGCCTGGTCCATTAATCCCCATTTCTGCAGCAGGAAAAAGGATGAGGCCCTTTACAAATGATGCTCTCCTTCCCACAGTCTCCCAGTCATTCCAGCGACGTATTACTGCTAATGCCAACCCTCCCAGTGAAGGCATCCTTCTGCTGTCACGCATGTGTGAGAAAGAGGAACGCAGAACCTCTTCCCTCTGCTTCTGCTTCCTATTAAGGATGGTGTGAAGGCCTGCTATGTCACTCTGGTGAAGAGTAGCTGTAAATATAAGACGTCGCCGCAACAAGACCTTGGTTCCTATTAGAGAGCAGCCGCTCATCATCCGTCTCTCCCTGCGTATTTATCTACTGCCGCTACAGTAGGTCCACAACATATATTCCCCCCCCCCCCACCCCCTTTCTCTCTCTCTCTCTCTTCTTCTTTTTCTCTCTGCTCCGGCAAGAGGAAAAAATCAAGGACGTCCCTGACACTCGGTGAAATTTACAGTCTTCACACCCATCGCAACGCACAACTCTGGGAGGATGTCAACATTAATATGTCAGATACAGATAGAATCCCCCCCCCCCCCCCCCCCCCCCCCTCCACCCCCCCACACCCCACACACATTAATGAGACTACTCGCAATCTGGCCAATAATAAGGCTCCTCTTAATTGGACAAGACAGTGAGTCCTAACAGGGGACGTCAGCACACAGTACAAATTCAATTACGGCCAGCCACTTGACTTTGTAATTGATATTAAAGGACGTTAAATATGGCAGGAAGCTGTCAGCGAGCGGTTTGTGGGGAGGGAGGGGAAGGCAGTCATTGAAACTGTTTTAACTATATCCATTTCTTCATTTCTTTTTTTTACACATGGACAATCACTGAATGTCCGATAACTCCTGCCGAAGTCAAAAAAAAAAGAAAAAGTTGCATTAATATAAAGTCTGAGTGCCGTCCGATCTGTTCTACTCATTTTTAAGTCGCCAGCACGAACAGCAGAGAAGATCCTCCTCCAACAAATCCACGAAAGCGACGCTGAGATTGGAAAACCGAGCTGGAATTCGAGCGTTGCCTCCCTCTCCGTCAAACGCGCGCACATCCAGAGGCACACATGCGCGCATACCCTGCGGTTCATCTTCCCCCGGGTCAATACCACATACCTGCCACAAACGTTCAATGATTGCCTCCACTGCTCCGGCCCCCGTTCACTGCGAGGGGAGATTGATCACGCACATGATATTAGAAATGAAATGGCTTGCCACATGGAGTTGTTTTCCCTCCTGCTGCTTGCAGAGAGAGAGAGAGAGAGAGAGAGGGAGAAGCGAGTCAACAAGTGTGCCAGATATAGGCCTCTTGACAACTCGGGTTACTATGGATATGTGTTTTCCGTGTTGTGGGGACACGCCACAGTCGTCGGTGTGAGATGGAGGACGATCAATCACCTGATTTATGAGCAGAGCAGTGTCGCTGTGGCCTGCTTCCTGACCTTTAATAATGTTACAACACCACAGCAATTGAGAAAAAATGCCAGGAAAAAGGGTTGCAGCTCAGCGCTGATCCAGCGTGTAGCAGGTAGGTAGAGGTGTTTAAAGCTGGAGCGCACTGTCAGAGCTTTATGTATTCGACGAGTTTAGGTTGGAGGCATTCAATGCAGAGAAATGTCAGCCATAGGGCGTGTGTGAAGCCTGCCGCGTGATCGGATTTTGGGGGTTTTAGCGAAATCCAGATTTGGGAAATGGGATGGCATTGTGGGCGGAGCTAAGAGCATAAGACACCCGTCAGTCAAGCAAGATACGCCTCCAGATGCACGCTTTCGTTTCACCGTGATGTTGCAGAATACACTGACAGCTGCACTCTGGGACCGAACGAGAAGCAGCACTTGAGCGCTTTTAGATCTTGCAATTTTGTGTAAATTGACATTACATGCATTCTGAAGCTACGAGCCCACTAAAGCATGCTAACACAAGAATGCAGCGAAGGACACATTCGTCAAACACTTTCGCCAACCTCCTTCGGGCGAACTCAATAGAACTAGGATTACGCTACTGGTGGTTGTAGTCGTCGTCGTACACTTGAAACGCTTCTTCCAGTTTTTCATTCTAAACTCAGGCTTCAAAATTATGTCATAAAAAAATTCACCTCATCTGCGGGAGGGTTATTTATGACTTCTACTTAAATCTGTCCATTGTCTCGGAGCATAAAACCGTCTACGCTCATTCCATATTAAGTACACTATTTGCGGTATCTCCCCTTTTAATATTTCCCTCTTAAAGATAATAGTTCATTTCAGGCTCCCTTAGCAAATTATGCCGCCCACTTCTAACAGCCGGGGCCATTCTGGCACCAATTTGCGAGCTTATATGTGTGGATGATAATGAGCTTTAGTCCGAAAGAGGATTTAAACACGGAGAAGGCTGGCCACTACTTAATTTTAAAAAAAAAATAAAAAAAGTCAGGCAATCACTTTGGGAAGAGAGTAAATAAGTTAGGTTAGAGCGATTTAAAGCAGTAATGGTCCCGGAAATTATTTTAATTCCCCTTGACTGCTCGGCTCCCACGAAGATGAGCGACGGGGGAAATGAAGCTGTAGTCTCTCCGAACTATGCAAATGGCCCGGAGGCGGCGATGGGACTGTACCCAAAAATACCACACATTTGACCTGGGGCTGTACTGCACGATTAATCCATGTGGGCGCTCCCCCATCAGGCTCGCTGCCTGCATCTATCCGTCCTTCTATCTGGCATTTTTAACACAATGTTTATGTTCTCCACATCTTCTCCTGTGTGTAGAAAGTGATGGTTATTGCCTGCATTGATTGGCGACGTTCTCCTGGAGGCCAGACAGGATCACCGCACCGTTGGATAGATGTGTCGTGGAATTATTAAAGCAATTCGCTCACGGCTAATCCCATAACCGTCATTAGATTCCAACAGGTTCAAAACCGTCAGTCTGTTTTTTTTAAAGACGCGAGGCAGGAGGCTGCGCCACTTCTGTTTGTGGATCCAATCTGGAAAAAAAAACCAAAACGGTACCTCTTTTTAATATGTGGAGCAGGGAGCAAATTCAGCGCTTCACCTTTTAAATTACACACCTCGGCATCAGCTCGAGTGGAGTGAGATTGGATAAATGATAGCTCGCATCCCTCATTGATGAAAAAAGATCCAGCTTGAAGAGAGAGCAGACCCTCCCACTCCCCAGTGTGAACAAAAAGACAAGTATGAGGAGGGGGGTGTTCTGTCATTTGTTGGAATCAGACATAAAGGGAATTTGATTTCCACTTGTCTCCGCCTCTCCGATCTATGAGACATTGGATCCTTTTTTTTTTTTCCTCCACTGTTGCGACTATAAAGGGAGTACATTGGTTTTCTATTGATTGAACCGCTAACTTTGTTTTGGGCTGATGCAACTCACTTAACTTTGATGCCTGAGGGGAGCTCATTGATTTGCATGGCAACACTGTGTCTCATCTTTTCTTTTTTTTTCTTTTTTTTTTGCAGCTTCATCAGCCTCCATAATTAGCCGCATATATTGCACTCACAGCTCTATTCTAAAGGAAGAACACACAAATTTGATCCAGTTTGTCCTCTGTGAAAGCCTCTCTGTCTCCTGACCGTCTACAATGAGTGAGGCGCGCAAGACCCGCTGGCTGTGTTGTTGTCGGAGCTGTGTTTACATCATGTTTTCATGGACGTGACAGTCTTGCATTTGAAGTTGTTTTAGTCAAGGACTAGAGAAAAGAAGAAAAGACATCTACTGGATCGAAATGCACAACACACCCTAAAAGAGGAATGCATTCAAAAATACATTCTGGATTTATTAAAAAAAACACACTCCTTAGTGCTGAAGAGCGTGCTTTACTCTGTGTCATCTGCCGTCAGCAGCATGCATTGTCTTACAAAGGTTTACTCAGGGATCATTTCGCTTGATTGATGGCTTGTAACAAAAGATGAGATGTTGTTTTTTTCCTTCAAGTCTGCAGCTTCACGCAAGACATGCTCAATACAAAATCTCCGGTGCTATTTTCTCATAGCAAACGCATTATATATTCATACATATATATCACTTTGGGGAGGGTTTTTTTGCTCCCTGTGCAGGAATTCTGGGACGTTGTGTTTGTGTTTGCAAAAGCAACAGGATGAACGATAAGTAAATCAATTGAAAGGAGATTAGAGTGCAGGGACTATAGCTTTTTTAATGCACTTATTCATACACCAAGCAGGGAGGTGGATTATCGACAACTGTTCCACGCCGTAATGAAGTTTTTTTTTTCTAACAAACTAAGAGTTAGGAAGAAGAGTTGGCTTAAAAGTTCACTTCCTTTGTTATATTAGTTTATTCTCCTTGTTAAAATCTCACTCAGCAAGTATTAAAAAATCAAGAATGATCAGCGTCAGCTCTCTGACTTCTCATTTCTTGATGTACAGTATTGTCTTAAAATATGAAGATGCAACAGTAATTAATAGTTTCGAAGCCAGTTTCTGTTTATGAGAAGCATATTTAAAGGTAACATTTTACACAAAATTTCAACAAGTTTCAATAAGTCTTAAACCTTCCCAAAACCTGTCGTAAAGTGTTCTGTTTTAAATCCAGTCTGAGTCTGAATTTGATCACGTCTATAAACCCCTCTATTTCAGCCATGCCTGGAACAGGCTGTTTCTGTGTCTGTAGCTTTAAATGCAAATGAGCCACGCCCCCTCTCTGGAAGGGCTTGGGTTGCTTGGGCTTTCTCCGACCATGCCCAATTGTTTTCAGAAAGAAGGCAGACTAAAAGGGCAGAACAAACACCTAACTGTGGGAGTGTTAACTTGAGGAAGGCCCTTTACTGCCCTTTGTGATGTCACAGAGGTAAAAATGTCCAAATGGCGTGTTTGAGCGCACATTTTTGGAAAAGTGAGGCAGGAAAAAGACGGAGGGGATTAACTTTTCTCAGAATTTGGGGGGGTATGACTAGACTAGGGACACATACAACCCGATGTTTGACAATTTCCTAGCATGTCATGTGCAAACTCCTCATATCCGTCTGACAGCACAGAACGGTCCGCCTAGTTTGCAAAGTCACTGAAAAGTAGTTTATTGGTGCTTTGGGGCGGGCTCTGACTGTAGAATGACCTTCGTGTCATAGCTGTCTCCTAAAGGTCTCCTTCATTGCTTCATCTTCACGTTGACCTGAGACGCTCCATGTTTCTCTTCTCATCTCACTAAGATTGCAGTACAGCAGAAGCGTAGGCTATATAACAAGAACATGCTTGTTAATAATTTGATTGAATTATGAGACATTATTGTCTGATATTCAGACACAGATGTTAATGGGGTCTCTTTGTTCTCAACAGGAAAACTGTCAAATGGAATGATGAAGATTCCCAGTTTGACCTTGTAAACCAATTATTTGCTTGTTAAGAACGACCTAGTAAAATTCCGATGTCTGATAATGTCACTGGATGGGGAGTTTTGTGGCCTTTTCCAGCCTCCATTGCCGCCGCCGCCTCTGTGAAAAAGAAACTTCATGAATTGCGTTTTTTTTTTTTAATTAGCCTCCGCCGCACAATGAGCCCGCGGTCGCCGCAGAGGTGGCGTCCTGTGAATGCAGGAAGTCTCGCAACAACGTCGCATTTGATGAGGCTGTCAGGCTCTCTCGCGTCAGCCAGCCACTCAGCGTGTGGCCTTTAGTCAAAGCTCCTTTATTGGGTAAAGTTTGAACACATCCTCTCTGACTGTGTTCATTCCCCCTTCACAGTCTCCACGTCGCTCAATGACAGCTAAGAACAAAAAAAAACCACACTACTCTCTTGTTCTCTTTGTACACTTTCTTCCCTTATTCTTTTTTTAGTCAAACTGGGATTGGTCTAAGCACAATCCAACCATTATTTTATTTTTATTTTTTGCAACAAGCAGAGGCACAGCAAATCCTTATGGGGCCTCGGGGGAGTCCTGCCAAGTTTGGGGCTTTTCACTTTTTTTGCAAGGGAGAAAGGATGTAAGCTCGCTCGCTGAGGAGTACGCCTTTGTTGGTTGCAGAAGACTTAACGCTCAGCGGGAGTTTTTTTTTTTTTTGGGCAACAAACCAGGTTCACTCTATTCTCTGAGCCCTGGCTGCTTTTCTCCCAGGTCTTCTGAAGATACAAGCAGGTCCCATTCAACCCCTACTGCTTTGCATTTTCATTATAATTAGCAGGGAATTACCTTGCACTCCCTCCACAGGAAAAGTATGTCACTCCATCAAAGCTCGAGTAATGTTGGGGGGGGGAAGAAACTCATCTTAATTAAGAAGTACTAAATCTGCTTTTCAAAACATCCACTGTTTTTTTTTTTTTAAACTATTCCCAGTAAGCTTGCCTTGTGATTTCATTTGGATTTACCAGGAAGTTCCGCCACATATTTCCCTGTCTTGTTTATTGCTCGCCGTTGACGTGTCCCATGCTTGACTTATTTAAAACCGCTTGTTTACGACCCTCGGCATCCTCTAAAAAATAAAAAATAAAAAATAAAAAATTGAAGAAGATGGCAGTTGATTTCCCTGCAGTGCAATGATCAATAAATTCTACATATCAATTAAATTCCACTGTCACCTCCAAGGCCTCTCCCAGGGATACACACTGTCTGGTCTCTAATCGGGGCGGGGCCTCCTCTGCCTTCATGAAACATACGCTGATGAGAAGAAGTGTGTGTTTCTCATGGATCCCCGAAGGGAGAGACTCATAATCGTGTGTAATTTACAAGAAGTCTTTGAGTGACTCTGTTTCATTTGACGCACATTGGCATCTCTGCAACCGCTGAAAAGCTGTGCATCAAATAGCCGTGAAATGTGTTTACGGCCCTGCTCGCCTTCAGAAGCAATACGATTTCAATTAACCTGTGAAATGTGAACCAAAGAGAACGAGCGCGCGGAATATTCCTGTCCTGACTGACGGTGCACACGCTTGGTTTTTAGTGACTTTTTTTTTCTTCCACGACGAAAGAGAACATGTCGAAGGAGTGGCAGAAGACACCTCTTACCGAACACAAAATTGTCTGTTTGAAGGTTTTTAGTCGAATCCCTGTGACAGCTTCGAAGGCTGCAGCATCCAGAAGAGCGCCAAGTCTCTGTTAGCGTGATCCAGAGCAAAGCGAGAGGCACTACAGATGTTCGTAGGCGTCGCGAGCCTGTAGCCAAGCAACGCCGCAACTGGAACCGCCACCTCGCAATCCCAAGTGTTTCCCCGCGCTCTCACCACGTCCCCTCACACGCTTCTTGCCGTCCGAGACAGGATTAAAAAAAATAAATAAAATCTCCTCTCCCTGCAGCCTTTTAGCGTTTTAGCATGTGATCTTAGCACAGGGTAATTAAAGTGTCTTTACTTCGTTCAGCCTCTCAGACGAACCTTCCTCCCCCACCACCCACCTCCCATCATCCTTACATAGTGCGACATCAAAAACACTTTTCACGAATTGCTAGAGCCTCGAGGTTAATGAGCGCTGAAGACGCTCCCGTTATCCGTCATCAAATAACATGATGGAGAAGGAAGAGCTGGATGAATGATTAACACTTTGACAAGCTTGCTGACCTTACAGTCCCCCCCCCCCCTTTCCTCCACCACGCAAAGACAATGGCAGCGTCAATTAAAGCTGTTGGTTGTCGACAGTTCGCGTCGAATTAAAAAAACGCGACACATCTGGCAAGACACCTGGAAAAGGAATCTGCATTTACAGAGTCACCTGACACTCCCGTCCAAATCCCCCCCCCCCCCCCCCTTCTATCTGCTCATGCATTCAAATTCAAATTCAGCCTGATTATCATGTTTAACGCGCACGCCACCCTCAGCGATTTCCAAACCGTGTCATATAGGCCTTTGGAGGGGCCTCCTTTTTAATGCTTGCGACACTCTCAGGCTTTCTGTCGTCTTTTTTTTGCACCAAGTGGCTGGTCTTGAGAAACACAAGGACAGCTAAGGATTATGGTTCTGTATGTGTCTTTCATCGCCTTTAATATGCTAATAAGAGATTAGCTGTGGAAGGAAACTGTTTGGCATGGGAGTTATTTCTACCAGGAGGTGATGCTAGCCCTTTTTTTTCTTTTTTCCTTTTTCTTCTGCCTCTTCTCAGACTGATATTTAACCATTTCATGCAACAAATGATATCCAACCGCTTAACACGACAGTCACACAGCCTGTAGCATAACCAGCTATTTAATCCCAGCTGCAGCATTCAGGTCAAACGCACAGTTTCAGTAACATGACTCAGCGTCGACGGCATGTGTCACGATTCCATTTGAGCCGCATGACCGAACTTTGAGTGAGTGTCTCTCTGCATGGCACGTCATCGTCGCACGTCAAAAACGACAAATGGGGGGGGGGGGGAAGCACGTCTCTGTAGTTCCTCGCACAAGCCGAAAACCGTCCAAAAATGCGACACGGGAAAGCAACTCCTGCATTTTCTCTTTTGATCCGCTGCGGCGAAGGGAAGGAGGAGGGATTAGGAAACATGTCACGTCATGGAATTGTGATCTCGGCATTAGAAAAGATGCACATTGCAGTGCCAACATCTATAATTGAGCACCTTTTTGCAGTTGCAGCTGCGTCAGGACGTCGGAAATGTGCGTCAGGGTTGATGGATTTGAGCAGCCAGCTAGAACACTGACAAGGTTGCTGCTTCTCAACGTCCCGCCAGGCACGTTTGTTAAGTGAGAACCGCCACTCCATGTGCTTAGATAGACACAATCAACACGCTCTAACAAGTTTATTCCAAAACAAAATAGATGAAGTTCAGATTGAAGGCTCGGCTGTATTAAATTGGCCTTCAAGCGACCAACTCTTCTGTTGTTGGGGTATTGATTGGGACGCACACTGTCACACACATGAGACAGTAAGGCGCAGATTATCCAATCAAACATCCGTGCTGACCGCGTACGATTGATCAGAGTCGGTTTGCCGCGGGGCTGACAACCCAGCGGGCATTCGCGGCTTCTCCGGCTGCATCAGAGTGGGAGGGTGGTTGAGGGATTATTGACTGTGAGGGGGAGAAAAGAAAAAAAAAGAAGAGGAAATTGAGAAATCTGCCGAGCAAAGTCACCAAATAATCGGATTTAAACAAACAAATTAGCATGCTGAATTTACAATGGAAACGACGAGCGGACACAAAACACATCCCTGGTGGACTCGAGGCCTCGCTGTTTGGATTCAGACACGTCACATGCTCCAGTCAGGCCGTTGAGGGGTGGATGGGATTTTTGTCCTCGCTGACTCTAAAGAAATAAAAATGAACTCTGTCGCCTTTCACACATGTTGTCCCTTCTCCTAATTGGTCAGCGCCCCTGACATTATTCCCACAGAGGTTTTGTGCTCTTAATGACTCGAGAATAAAGGACATGCTTGCCTTTCAGACTGGTCGCGCCGGTGGAATGTCTGTTTTTTTTTGTATGTTGCATGACCTCCTTCAGGCCTACAGAATGGAGACAGTGTGTTCCCGAGAAGCCTAATTGGGTTGACAGCGCAGTGTCTTCCCTCTTGCTAACATGCGTGACATCCAACTCATTGACCTAGCGTCCTGCCTCTGCGGTCCTTTGGCTGTCACAGGCTGGAGCACTTGACAATTTGTTTAAACCGGCGATCTGCGCTGTTGACTTCGACAAACTCTTCTGGAGCATTTAGAGTTTTTATTATTGGGTTGTAGACACTTAACCAGCAGTGGATGGGACGTGGCTCCGAGTTAATGAATAGACCTTTTAATGGACGCTGCTTTGAATGTGTTTGCCCATGCGCTCCCGTGCTTCGGGTTGCTAGTGCGTGCACTGCGCTTATGTCCACTTGCGGTGCCAACAATTTAAACACGGCTGTGAAAGGCTGCAGGGTGCTGGGAAAAAGGAGGGAAGGGCAAGGGGAGACAAAGGCAAAATAGAAAGTACACTCGGCCCGGGCCCCGTGAATTCATTTCCTCTCTCTCCTGTGTCAGGGGGGACCTTGTCTGAACCCATCGCGTTTGTAACAAGGCGACCGCGGGCGGTCCTGCCACAGAGCTGTCAGGCTTCCCGTCTATGTTAATTAAGAGAGCGAATGAAAGTGTGAGATTTTGGGACAAGGTTCGACAAAATAGGTTTAACTCGATGGGCCAGATACAGAGCTGCTGCTTGTCAACAGGCAGGGCAGGCAGGCGACTACTTGGGGCCCTCAGGTCAGTAAAACTTTTAACCACAGCGTTGCCTCAAAATGTGCAAATTTTGCCCCATTCGGGCAAAATGTGCAATTTTGCCCTAATGGGGGCCCCCATCTGACGGCACTTACTCTCAATGCCCTGCTAAGTGCGTGCATTATGGATGGATGCTGGTTGGAGGGGCCCCCAATGAATGTTTGCCTCGGGCCCCAACAGACCCTAGAAGCGGCCCTGCTTCTGAGCGCTCTCATTGGCTCGGGGAAACGCACCAGCTCCACGCCCCAGAAACGTCAACCAGAGTCAAATAAAACAACACGCGCAAATCCAGAGGGACCCGGTCGTGACCCCACATGCACGAGAGCCCGTAGATGTGAATGAGCAGAGTTGATTTAGCAGGCGTCTAAAACGACTGACGAAGACTTTTTCCGCATACCAAACCCAGTAGCAGGATTGTTGAAGCTTTGGCGAGGAAATTCAACTTGAGTGACACGTTACATCCGATTTTTTTTTTTGCATGAATGAAGCCACATTTTCCGACGAGTCACATGATCCTGCTTTCTAGAAACAGTCAAACCGATGCCTGACTTTTAAAACCACGAACTTGAAAATGTCTCATCCATCGCCTCATCTGACTACCACCCACCGGCGCCTGTTGCAGGCATTAAAAATAACCGCATAGTCACTGCTAACTGGACCGCATCAGTTGAGGAACGTCTTATTTTTAAGCATTGGGGCACTGACTCAAACTGGCATAAACAAAGACAATGACAGGAGAGACGAGGCGACGCACACTAGAGGAAAATGTGTGAAGGGATACAAACGAGTCTGTCATCTGTAACTCTGCTCTGACACTTCCTCATAGGTTGCACGGAGGGTCCCTGCTCGCCTCCTTATCTCCATAATCAGCCCTTAACACTGGCAGCAGACACTTGTTAAAGTGACACTGAGGCCGCGACGACAAACGGCGCTGGCCTCCAGGAGTGTTAAAAAGGGCTCTCGTTGGATGACACACAAACAGCTGCGGATAATAACAGCAGCCAGATTTAAATGTATACTACCGAGTGCGTTTGTTTTTCTCGCTGGGTGTGACATTATGACAAATTGAGGAAAATTGTGAGGTAGCAGACAGGAAAACAATCTGGTTCAGGAAGTAAAATGCCCCCCCCCCAGTGCGGTTTAGTTTTTTTCTTCTTCTCCTATTAAGCATCTCAAGAATCGCAAAGATTAGAGAGTATTATTCGGCGACGTGACAGCATGACAACGGAGTCATCATGACGCGTTTGGCAATTCATTGTTTTGCATCTCGCGACGCTTCTGGGTGGAAACAGAAGGGGTGGGGAGCAGCAATTCTTCTGCAAATGAGCCCTTTCATGTCTCGCGCATAATCTCAAGACATGGGAAAAAAAAGAAAAAAAAAAGAGTCACATAAGGGTTCTTTAAATGCCGCTTATTCTGGAAGACTTTTAGTGGCAGGAACAAGTGCTCTCTTGCATGTGAACGAATACTGCTGGCATCTTTTTGCAGAGCTGATCAACAGAATGTAGGTCAATGTGACTTTACTCGATTGAACGTAGGTTGGCGGACGGCTAAAAAAGGATGTGTTGCGACCGCTACAGAAGTGGTCATGATTCTTGAATCGGTATTCATGGAGGGTGGAGACACGGGCCCACATGAAGCATCAAGAAACTGGCTCGCTACACGACAGCGTTTCATTTCCACCTGTATGTTGCAGACTCATAAATACTTCAGCAAGTACACGTCGGCGTTCGTGCTATCAGTTACCAATCTGCTCAGCGGGAAACTGGGTCATGTGGAGGCGCCATGGTTTTTTTTTTTTCTTTTTCTCAGACGAGAAACTTACTGAACCGACCTTCCTCGCTGTCCTTCTTTCTTCTTCTTCTTTTCTTACATCCCAGCAGCCTCTGCAAACATCCCTCTACCTCTCCTCCTCACCGACCCAGCGACCGCCATCTTCCTCCCGTCTTGTCTTCTTCTCCACTCCCTCCCTTAGCGTCATTCGTTTTCTGAAGCGTTCAGCAGGGCGAAAGAAAGGAGAGAAAAAAAAAGTTTGGACATCTTTGGACAGGTATCAGTGTGGAGGGGGAGGGAAAAATAAACACAATCAAAGATTCCATATCTTCACGTGTGTGAACGTGTTTGAGGGCTACATGGTAATCAATATGAGCTGAAATTAGCATATTCGCACGACTGCAGCTTCTTTTGATTAGCTTTCATCAATCTGATTAGTGGTTGTCACAATCTGTGTGATTTGTCTAAACGCTCCGCAAACGCCCTGACTGAAGCGGGCGGCTGTTCGCAGAGGAGTAGGGGAGTTAAACCGAGACTTCCTGATGACTGAGAGGTAATTAGAAATTCCGTGTTCTGTGTGTTACAAGTGTGAAATATGCTTCAGCAGCTAATGATGAGTGGAGTGGAGAAGGAGACATGTTTTCTTTGCTGAAGTGTTAATAACAAAAGATAGAACTGACACAAAATAGTAAGAAAGAGACAAAAAAAAAAGACTTTAAAGTGATCGGCAGATAGAGGTGGTCAAAAAAATCAATTCATAAATATTGAGATTATTTTCGACTGAGCTTTGAATTCGATTCATAATTTCCCAAAATGTTTTCGGGTGGGGGGGTTAAATAAATCAGTCACTTCCTGCTCTTTAAACCAGTAGAATGCCAAGTAGAAAAAAAAAAGAAACGCCAGCCAGTCTCACAGATGACTGGATTAGATCCTTAAGAGTGCACTAATTCAAAAATACACTTTGAATCCAGAATCAATTCTGAATCAAATCGTGAGATAACCTAAGATTCCCAGCCCTTTGAGCCGATATTAGAATATCTAGTAGCGGCTAATTTTAGAGCAGATTATGTCCCAATATGAGTGGATTCGTACACCACTCAAATAGCATTTTATTACACGAGACTTCTGGGATCGGTATCAGATTTTTTTCATTCCCTAATATTGATATTGGCCCTAAAAATGCCACATTGGTCGGGCCCTAGTTTACAGTGAGGCCCGACTTCAAACCCACCACAGGGAGTGATTCAAGAACTTCATACTAACAAGGTCGCCGCGCGGACACACAGCACCACATCCCCTCTCAGGTCTTATTACAGTAATCCATGTCGACAACTAGCCTCGTTTCACCAATATGAGCTCATACATCCCTGCATTTGAAGCCCCACTGAGCCATTGCTGTTTTTTTCTTGATTTTATGCAGGGACACCAGAGCGTCCTCTCTCGACAGTAGCAGCCATTACTGACCCTTTTTAAATGCACGAGCAAGCTGCTCTTTGTGTTATCAGGTCACGCCGCAGTGAGAAGTGGACAAACAGCAGCAGGGATTTGGTGTGATTTCACAGAAGAGCAAAGGTGACTGACAACTTGTGGGATTCATCCCTGACGCATGCTAATGGAGGCTCAGCGTATGACGGGAGGAATGAATTGTTTTCTTTTTTTGTGTGAATTGCTTTGAACAATTCTTAAAAGAAAATCCCTCAAGTATTGCTGTGAATATTAGCCGTGGCATCAAAAGGCTCTTTAAGTGTGTTTTAAATACGCCTGGGTTTTATTTTTATTTTTATTTATTTTTTTATCTGCAACTTGAATTTTCAAAAGGAGGAAAAAGGCGAAAACTGCGGAAAACACTGACAATTCTATTTGATGGTGATTTAAACTTTACTGTCAGAAAGGATGTCATGTCAAATAAAACACAGTGAGAATTCCAGCACTAAGTAGAAACCTGAGGGAAAGTATTTCCAGACGCCTTTTTTAGCTAAGTCCTCCAAAGAGAGCACTCTCAATGTGTCTACATGGTTCCATTGATTTAGCAAGTCATGAAATAAAACAGCCAGTATTTTACAGCAAATAGAAACTGAAGACCATTTCTGAACAACTGGACTGTTGGTGTTTTGTTTTTTTTCTCAAGGGGAGGAAAATTCCTGTAGGTGAATCCCCGATCCCTCCTTATCTCTTCTCTTAGCCTCTCCAACCAGGCCTTATCACCTCTTGGACAGTAATTAACAGGAATTACACAGAGCCGCTATCTGCTGAACCCACGTCGTTACCGCAAAGAGCCCTTTCCCATTTAGGGGCCCGTCTGCTGGGAGATTACCGCTGCGGAGAGAGGCTCCTCGATCAGTGCGCCGACGCTGACTGTTGTTCTTTCTGCGCAGAGCTCGGCCACGGCCTCGGACGGTCGTGCAGGTAAAGGCTCCAGGGTTGTCGGCTGGATGGATTCCAGTAATGTAGAACAAATTGTGTTCACATAATGGAAAAAAAAGATGAAAAAAAAAACCACATAAGAATGTTTCGATCTTTCCCTTTATGCAGACTCGGAAAACTCAACCGTACTGTAAAATTACAGTTAGTGAGCCGTATATTTTCAGAATTTCCAAATGTGGTGATCACTCAATAGGAATGTCATGTAGCTTAAAACCACCTGGCGCACTTCTACCCTGATTACTGCTTAGAATTAAAGGAGGGGAATAAAGGATGAAAGGTTGGACGATTGTCCATGATCCATCACCGACACTCTCTTTTCTCTCTCTCTCTCTCCTCGTTCTCTCTGCCATCCCTGCGCACTCTAAATGTTTAACAGGATCCTTGAGGAGGGAAAAAAAATAAAATAAGCCTCTCCACTTCTGTTGCCGTGGCAACTGGCATGCATTGGAATTGATGACGATCTCCTGATCGCCCACTTACTTTGCACAAAAAAGAAAAACAAACAAAAAAAAAAAAACTATCACCCAGCGAACTTCGCCAATGCCGTTTCCCTCGCAGAAAGATGATGCCGCTGTGGCCACAGGAGGAGGGGGGGCTTTCTGTTTGACAAACAGCGACAAGGATTAAGAGGTTAAGAAAAGACATTGGCAGAAATTGAGCGCAGGGTTCCAATGGTGAGGCCACAATGCCAAGCTTCCAACTCGTTTCAGATTTAGAGTGAGACTGGGTCCTTAAATGGCCAGGGGGCCCTCGGCAAACATTGATTGGGGGCCCCTCCAACCAGCATCCATTATTAGTTTCACAGCAGTCCTGCCCTGATTGTCACGTGTGTCGTTGCTTTGCGTGGCTTCCAACCAGATGTTCGTCAAAATGTCATCCCACGTGGGCTTAAAAGCAAAATGAGCTTTGTTCAAACGAGCTCTCCTGGATTAAAGTTCAGAGTTTGTCGGATTTCATTCCAGGTGATGTCTCCGACCTACTTTAATGCTCCACATACTACGTCACCGAATGTGCAGCTCCGCCTCCTTCAAAAAAAAAACCAACAACAAAAAAAACGGAACAGCGCCATATCTGGGAGTGTTTGGACGAGTTGACTAGGAGTGAGGACGGGCTGTACTCAATGTCATCCCGGTTTGCCTTTGCTTCACAGCAATGAACACACACGAAAAAAAACAAAAACTAAACTATGTCATCCACTTCCTGCAGCACAGAGCCCCGAATTTAAACAGCTCGAACACAACTCTGTTTAGAATCCATCTGAGTGGACAGTTCTGAAGACCGACACCCCGAGGTCTCCCCGCACTATGCAAATGAGTGCATCTTGTTTGTGCAGTGCAAATATGGGGGCGCAATAAAATAATGCAGGGAAGGGCCGGGGACAAGAACTGTACACTCTTTAGCTCTCCTGCCCCAGAGTGCTCGGTGAATTATTTATGAAAGTGCTGACAGAAGAGGAGCAGGTTCAACAAGGCGCGTTTCTCTGGGGGGCAACAACAGCCGACAGTCAGGTGGGGGCTCGGGTTTGTCTCGCGGCCTCTGGATTTTAATGATGGTCCAGTGGTCTCGTTATGCGTATCTACAGCGTGGCTTTTTCTCCTGTGTCAGCTGAAAAGAGTGTTTGCGTGCGAATCTGTAATCTCTGCTGTGTCTCGGCCTCCCCCCCCCCTTCTCCGCTTCTCTCTTTCTTAGGTCCTCTCGCCCCATCGCTTCCTTACTTTTTGGCTTTTAGAGTCTCTCTCTCTCTCTCTCTCTCGCTCGCCCTCTCCTACCTTCAACACTTTCTCATCTTGTTTTTACACACCCCTCCTTCAGTGTGTCTATTTCTGAAGCGCTCTTCTCCCTGCTGCACGCCCACTTCCATCTCATACGTCTCCATCTCTCTCTCTCTCTCTCTCTCTCTCTCTCTCACACTATCACCGATGATTGACAGGCCATTAAACATCATGTAAATCATTCCTCTTAACCTACATTAGCTAATTAGGAGTCTTTTGATTCCTGCTCTTGCAGCAAGGCATCGGGGGGGAAAAAAAAAAAAAAGGTCCCGTTTCCTTACATTTCATGTTTTATCTTTCAGGTGAAATCTGCTCGATATTTTGTAAAAAAAAATGATCAAGAACGAAAACATGTCACAACGTGATTCTTTCCTCAGAACGTACTGTAATGTTGGGGGTTTTTTTAACCTCTAAATAATGTCGTCTCCCAGGTGCCTCGTGTTTGATTAGAGTGGCGTAGGAGTGCAACACCGCCACGTTCGCTGGCTTTTGCAGTGGCACTTACGGCCAAGAGATTAGCCTGTGAACCTCGAGAAGCCTCCTACAGTTTTGAACCAGCAGGCAGCGTATGTGGCTGCTGCAGATAAGGCTTAAAAGACACTTCAATCAAACTTTCGCACCTTTTGGAATTATTTTTTATTTTTCTTTCTTATTATTATTGTTACAAATATCGGCAGTGTCGAGAAAAGTTGGAAAAAGTCCGCAGCAGGATGGAGAAACTGAGGAGAATAACTGACGTAGTTAGTGTTTTTAAATTGAGAAGAACAGGACAAAGACTCGTTTTCATTCAGTTTGTTTCATTATCATTCGTTATGAGTGTAATTTGACTCTGCTCTTAACAATGCTCGCATTTCGAAATAAAGAAAAACAGCCCCGTGTCCCTCTTGAGCCCGCCTCTTCCTGTCCAGTATCATCTTAATGTAAATCCCTGCTATCAAGAAAGATTACCGTTCACATTCCCCGGCCCCTCTGACACCCATCGCAGCGGCGTTCTTCATAACCGTGATGCTCTTCTTAATTAAATTTTGTATCGACCTCACTAAACTGATGCCGCCGCGCTGACAGTCCTGTTAAAATTATTGCTTGATGTGCTTACGGCACAGATTGAGCTATTGTAAAAAGTTTGAGTGCGCGATGACTCATTCTCTGTTGTCTTTTTTTCTATCTTTCGTGCACCTGTCGCTCCGGCTTCCATTCGTCGGAGTTTTCCGCCATCGTCACACGCTACTGAATACACGCGTGTGCACGTTTATCCAGTATGTGTATTCTTCTCTCGTGGATACCAATCCGTTCCCTGTGAAAAAAATCCACATTTTATTACCCAGCACACTTCCTGTCAGTCTCATAAGAAATTTAAGCAGCCCAGCATAATTGACAGCTCTTCAACTATCGAACGTGTACAACCACAGTCCTCTTTACGACCCCCCCCCCCTAATGCATTGCGCCTCAGGGGTGCTGCATAATCTGACAGCGACTCCGCTTATAGGTCGTCTCACTGTCAGACTCGCCTCTCCAGAGGACGGACACATCGCAGGTCTTTGCATCCACCACCGTCTCCTCCAGGGGCTCACTTGTCAACAAGAGCAGCACCTCCACTGTTTAACCCCGGAGGAGCGCAGATGGAGAGGGATCAGACAGACACGTGTCGAAAGACATGGAGCAGTGGGAGAAAAATACATGTTTATCAAATGGGCTTCGGTCTATAGATTGACTCTCTTCTCTTAGAGAGATAACATGCTCTACACAGCTTACAGTATTTGTCTCCAAGTGTGAAATGTTCGAGCACCATGCCTCCCTAAAAACAAGAGAGTAGGCGGAGAGGTAATACATATTCTTTTCATCTGTTGCTACATATAAGAGGGTTTTGCTGAAAGAACTACAGACATCCCTGCTAGCTATCTCATCTCCATAATGAGCCATTAACCTCATGCAGTAGACGCTGACATGTTTAGAAGTAATTACAAAGATTTGTGGCATTGCTTTAATTTTAGTCGCAAAAGCATCGCTGCTCTAAAGGCAGAAATTATCATATACGTTGAGGATGGGACAATGTGTAAGGTTTTTAGAGGACGCGTTAGCTCGCAGGCGAGAAATAAATGGCTGGTAATTTCAAGGAGATCATCAATAAAAGGCTGGTTGTAGTGTTGTAGTCAAGAACCACACAAACTGGAACCAAGACATCCCCGAGACCAGAGTGCTCCTTGATAAATAATTTTAAGGATAGAGACAAAACAAGGCAGGATAAGAAAGAGTCAAGACCAAAACAAGGAAGAACTAGAAAGAGTCAAGACCAAAATAAGGCAAGATAAAAAGGAGTCAAGACCAAAATAAGGCAAGATAAAAAGGAGTCAAGACCAAAACAAGGCAAGATAAAAAGGAGTCAAGACCAAAACAAGGCAAGATAAAAAGGAGTCGAGACCAAAACAAGGCAAGATAAAAAGGAGTCGAGACCAAAACAAGGAAGGATAAGAAAGAGTCAAGACCAAAACAAGGAAGGATAAGAAAGAGTCAAGACCAAAACAAGGAAGAACTAGAAAGAGTCAAGATCAAAACAAGGCAAGATAAAAAGGAGTCAAGACCAAAACTAGGCAAGATAAAAAGGAGTCAAGACCAAAACTAGGCAAGATAAAAAGGAGTCAAGACCAAAACAAGGAAGGATAAGAAAGAGTCGAGACCAAAACAAGGAAGAACTAGAAAGAGTCAAGATCAAAACAAGGCAAGATAAAAAGGAGTCAAGACCAAAACTAGGCAAGATAAAAAGGAGTCAAGACCAAAACTAGGAAAAGAAAAAAAAAGAGTCAAGACCAAAACTAGGCAAGATAAAAAGGAGTCGAGACCAAAACAAGGCAAGATAAAAAGGAGTCAAGACCAAAACAAGGCAAGATAAAAAGGAGTCAAGACCAAAACTAGGCAAGATGAAAAGGAGTCAAGACCAAAACAAGGAAGGATAAGAATGAGTCAAGACCAAAACCAATGCACATTAAGAAGCAAGTTTGGATTGAGCTACACGCACTGCATTTTAAAAAAATACTAGAAAAGCACAACATTTCAAATTGACAGCCTGAGATGTTAAAATTGCATTATTTTCCACAACAATTTTTGGGACCATACAAATGTTTGCAGCACTGAAAGGGTAGATGCCTTCATTTATTTTTGAGGATAAATACACCCGTTTTGCAGAGTCACTAGCTTTATGACGCCATCAGCAAAAAGTTGCAGTAAAAACATCTCATGGTGAGTTACCCTCTGATTCCCTCCCCCTTCCAGTCGGCTGCACACAGTCATGTTTGTGTCATGCTGCTGGGTTTTGTATCAGGCTTGTTGTGGATTTATTGCATAGTGTCTCAGCCTCTTTGGAGACCTAATGTGCCAGGGTATTTTCCTTGGTTGGAGCTTAATGGGCTGTGTGTGTTTTCTGCACGGAAAACACATTTTCGAAAACCGTCCTAAATTCCGCACGCTGTGCTTTCTTATCTCCTGTGTTGGGCACAAACTCTTAAACAAGCCTGTTTACATGGAAGCAAAGTCCTGCCCTTTATATCCCCACTATATTCCAGTCTAAAACCCGCCTCAAATTAAAGTCACGACTTGGGTATAAACGACTTCATTCAGCATCGCAGCCAGCAATTTCCAGCTGATAAGAAAGAATTTGTTTTCCCCTATCACATTTCCACCCATTGTGGCCAAATCTCCCTCCCTGCAGTGTATTTCCAAAGCATACATCTATTATTTCTGCACTATTCCACTGCAATCAGATATGACACGTCCTTCCCTACAATCCCTAACGTTAACCTTGTGAAGAAGCTGGCAGATTGAACTATCTCAGCAGTTCCCAGCATCTCGAAGCTGACAGGATGTCTTCATAGCAGTTCAGGGCTCCTTGGCGCCCGTGGATCTGCGTGTCACCCGAGAGTTTGATAGGCGAGAGCGCAGACGCCAAACGTACGCTCGGTAGCACACATACACCCACCCCAAACTCTGGTGGGAAACACAGGGCCAATTATGGGCTACTGTGACAGGGAACGGCTGGAGGGAAGTCAGTGTCCCTCCAGGCTGGCCACAGTGCAGCCGACATACGGCCAGCAGGCCCACTGGATTCCTATGACACCTCAGAAGAGGAAATAAAAGCACAATTCAAACTAAAGCTGTTGTGAAGGTAATGCTGGCTGTGTTTTCTCTGCAGACACTATAATCAGATCATATTGAACTGTGCTGCTCTGCGCTCACTCGCCCACTCTCTGTCTTTATTGAGATCAAAATTAGCCCGTGTTTTTTTTCCCCTGAGGACGTCGGCGAGCGGGCTCAAGAGCAGGGCGAGGATGTGCGAACCGTCTTCAGCACATGAGTCGAATCATTCCAGGCGAGAAAGCCCGACTAATATAGATTCTCCCATTTAAGAAGTGAACTTTTGATAAAGTCTCAGCAGGATTCTTGAGTTATAAAACAAAAACAAAAAACAATACAAGACCTACAGTGGCGTCTTCCCTCAAATAAAAAGTGGGCCTTAGAAGATTTGAAATCATTCGTAGTATCAAAATATTCAGATGAGCAGCCGATATATCAGCATCATGCCTGTCAACACATTTAGGTCAAACACTAATTCTTCTTTTCTAAGTAATGTTTTCTTGTGTTTTACATAAAGAGAAAGTGTCATTACTTTCACGAATGAGCATCTGTGTTGCTAGTTTCTACATTACCGCCTTTCTTTGAAGAGGCGACCTTCCCTGTCTGGTTTTGAAGGTCTATGCTCATGCATTAGTTTGACCCCAAACTTCAGCGCTCGCCTGGTTGGCCTTAAATCACGCTGATCCCATTGTGACAAACCTGTTGACTGCCCTGTTTTCACTTTCCGAGGTCAGTGTTAGATTTTTTTTTTGGTGTTTTTTTTTAACACAGCGTATGCACACAGATGGATTTATATACTGTGCAAACCCAAAGGAAGCTTTTGTAGGCCCTAAAAAGGAGACCATTCTCCAGGAGGTGTGCATTCAAAGTATTGGTTTTAAATCATGCCCTTGTTTGATACACGCGTGTCCTCACTCCTGTTAACTCTATTGCATGTGAACTGTGATGTTGCAAAACGCAGATGAGTCTTTCCCACTGTAACAGAAGGCGCTTTTATCGGGTGAGTAACTCTATTTTGAGATCGAGTCAACGTGTCGGGAAGGGTGCCAAGACATGTGAGGAGGCAACAAGTGCGCTCGCTCAGAATCCTGTCCGCCCCCTCCGCTTAATTATCTTTACATGCCAGAGAAAACAAATTACCCTCCTCCTCAAGATTAATAAGACTGCTTTGCGAGGGTTTTTTTTTTTTTGGCCGTAAATTGTGCAATAATGAAAACTGAAAAAAAAAAAAAAAAAAAAAACTCCCATGTTGACGCCGGATTGACTGCGGAAAAGTTGGAGAGATATGTCGGGCTGGAAAGAAGTTCAGATAAAGTATATTTAACCCAGGGAACTTGTTGGAGAGGGGGTGTCATCCAACTCATACTGTCAGAGAATATCTGTTAGTGATGTGAGCTGCGTCTCTGATTCGGTTTTGGCTGTGTATTTTTTATTTTTATTTTTTTTCATCCTCGAGATAAGGGGCCAATCAGGCGACATTACGTTGAGACGTCTCCAACGGCACGACAATAGCAAATGACAGTACGGACTTTTATCAGCACAGAAACCCAAAGTTTTAAGGTTTCTCTTTCTCCGTTTAGCACCGCCATTCGTTCAGCACGCAGGGAGAAATCCATTGAAGGGCGATGTAGTATATTTCTATACGAGTAGTGGACTCAATAGCCCAGAATGCACCTCACCTTCACTTGAGCCGAGAAAACCTCTCCTCCGCTTTTGCCTCAATCCAATAATAACAATTGTCAATCCAAACTCTCTCCTGTCTTGAGAAATCCGTTTTCTTCCAGTCATATTCGCTCTGTTGTTTTTAAAAGGGTCTTTAAAATTCTCAACTTTGATATCATATATGGATTATTTTATTCTATTTAAATACATATTTCCAATGTACCTGCACATAAACTATGTTTGAGACTATAGCTGTGCTTGCTTTGGTTGCAGAATGGAAGAAAGTGATGACACTGCCTTTTGTTTTGTTTTTTTTGCTCAAATCAGCAACATCGCATCTTATCACTTTTTTTTTTTTTTTTTTTGCCTTTCAACGTTCAGATGAGAGATCAAGGATCGTTGTAAAAGCAGGCCAAGTCCACAAACGGAATGCTTGAGTCGCCTGCGTTATGTAAGGCTATCGTTGCGCGTGGACCTGACTCATCGCTGCACAACTCAAACAATCCCCACAGTGTGAGAGATATCATTTTTGACATTTTCCCATAAAGGAAAGCGTTTGAAAACAAAGCGATCATATCTCCCAGCAAATGTGACAGCCGCCTGTAAAACAAACACGACATTGAAAGGGAAATAGCTTCTCCGAGACCCTTGTTGGCGCTCAAATAAAGTGAGGCTATTTGGTGAATTTGCTCAGTCAATCTTGAACCTTTTGCACAGCCTTGTGTCTTAGTGACAAATGGGCCTTACCCGATGGCACAAAGAGCTGTATATGTATGCACAGGGCTGTCTGACAATTCCAACACCCCCCTTTTCTTCTTCGTCTGCCACTGCTGGCACGAAACCTCCGGTCACTTCATCCGCAGAGCTCCAGAGGACAGGACCCACGTTTGTCCCTCTCTCGGCCAATCGCGGCGAGGATTCATCCCCCAGCCGTTCCCCTCTGTTTATTCTGCATCCTGTATCTCTTGGTCTGTCTGTGTTTCCTGTCCCCACACATATGCATCTTGTCTAGTTTGAGACATCTGGCCTACTCTGTGACCCCCTGTTTTCTGTTTTTTTTTTTTTTTTTTTTTTTTTTTTTTTACACATACACTCCATCAGTCCATCTCACCCCCCCTTGCCCTCCTCCCCTCCTCTGTTCCTGCAAGTTAAACATCCGAGCCTGCTGTGGTTATATGCCTGCTGCTTGACGCAGAGCGTGCAGAGCTCCACTACATGTTTGTTTGTAGTGCACTGTGCAGACCTCTATTGATTCAATATACATTCCTGCCTCACCGATCTCCCCCCCCCCCCCCCACTGAGTGTGCCCTGCTGCTCTCGCTGGTAATGGGAATGTTTCAGGAGTGCTGCTGTGGATGGAGGTTTATAATCCCTGTAAATGTCGACCCTGCTGCTATTGACAGACAACACTTGCAAGGCTTATTCTGGGCCCCAAGTATTATTTTTTAAAATGATATGGCAACCTTTATATGTTGCTTAAATCATTCTCTATACCATTGTTTTAGCCACTCATGGTAGTTCTGACCAATATGTTTTACTCACAGTTCCATAGTGTTGTAGCAGAGTCCACACTAACTGAGACCGAGATGACCACGTCTTAAAAACAAGTCATCTGGTGGGTTTATACTTTGGCAGTAAGTATTGAGAGGATATTTCACTTTCGCGTTCAGAGTGAGAAAAAAAAATCTTCCCGGGATATCCTGCTGTTTTTGTAGGGCTTGGAAAGTGTTCCATTTTTAATGCATTAACCTCTTTTTGGATTAAGCTCAAGGGGTCAGCGGTGCATTTATTCTCGCTCTGATTGCCTGCTAAACGGCCTCAAGTCAGAAGTGTTCACTTTCCCGAACGTCTCGCTCCGTGAAAGGCAGGGTGCAGCTGCAGGTGTCGGATGATAAAGTATATAGATGTCAGATAAGGCAAAAAGAGAGTGAAAAACACAGGACTCTCAGCTTGAAGCACACTGGAGGGAAAATGATAACCTCTCTTAAACTGGCCTAAAGTGTTTCCAAATGATAGTGATGGCGAGTTAAGGCTCACTTGTCTTCGCGTGCTGTTTTTTTTCTTGCTTTTATCTGTTGCTTTTTGTGTGTGCACCACATACCTCCTAAGAGCGTGTCTGTCTGAGCTTTCGAGCTACTAATCAGACAGGGATCATTGCCCGTGGGAAAGCATTTGAATATATATATTTTTTCCTCTGCGCTTTAAGAAGCTTTTGCACGGCTCCGCAGACATATTGGAGTGGGCGGCTGTGCAAACATCAGGACGCGGCGCACATTTACTCTGGAGCGACACTCACGCACTGAACCCATTGCGGAGTTGCACCGACACAGACGGGACATGCGCAGTCACTCTGCTGGCAGTCCGACTTGCACATCTTAACCTAATATGCCTCTTTCTTTAGCACTTATCTCTACAGGTGAACCTTTTACACAGTGCTTTGTAAAGGTGTCAACCCGGCTTCAACTTATTTCAGCTGTTATAATGTTGTAATTGCAAACTAAAAAAATGTATCGTGGGTTTGTTTTGCACTTTGCACAAGTCAAACAGGAAAAAAGCATACAAATATATCACATGTGCAGGTGAGGTAGTTGTAACAAAAGTCTTTGTTTTGCCTGCTCCACTTTTCAGAAAATTCCCTTCAGAGATGTTCCCGTTGTGACATCACAAAGGGGTAGTAACCCGTCCCCCAGGTGGGTGACACGCCCACTGCTCGGTGTTTGTTCTGCCCTCTTAATCAGCCTTCTCACTCTGAAAAAACAGGCAATGGTGCAAGAAAGCCAGAGCCACTTAAAACTTTCCAGAGAGGGGGCGGGGTCAGACACAGCTCGTTTGCATTTAAAGCGACAGACACAGAGGAGCCGAGCTGAGATAGAGCGCTTAATAGGGAGTTGATTTTAGAACAAGAAACTTCACAGACGGGGAGATCTGAGACTTATTCAAACTGGCTGAAAAGGAGGAAAATATGTGACCTTTAAAATCTTGACTTACCCTTTGCCAGCTGTTTTCATGGCTTTGAAAAGATGTGCTCTTCTTCTTCGTCACCCAAAGACAGTAGACACTTATTTTCAGAGTTGATTTCTCTTTAGTTCGCAGTACAGATTGATAATTTGTTGCCATGGCGCCGCTGCTTTGAAAGGAAACAACAATCTCTGACGGACCTAAAATACACAGAAGAACATATCTCATCTGACTGCAGCTTCAAAATATTGACTCCACATTCAGCCTCCAAGAAATATTCTATACATTTTCACTCCACTGCATACACGTAGATGAGTCTCCATGGATACGGGTCTAGAACTTGGCGTGTGCAGCAGCCCAGAGCCTTTTCAAACTGTACATCTTCTGCTGCTATTTTCGACTTCTCATCCAGGTCTCCTCGGATGGATATAAACTGCAGCCGGCTGCTAGGGAAAAAAAAAAAAAAAAAAAAAAGATTTAACAAGTTTCTCACCGTGGCTCAATTTGCAGAGTTGCCGATTGCCCAGGCAACTAAATTAAAGGTCTGAAAAAAATCTTCTGCACACAGCTTGATATTTGCTTCCACAGGCTGAGCATGGAGTCTCAGGAAAAGAGGCCTGCACTTTTAGCCAATGATAATGCTTTTTACTTTTTATAGATTAAACAACCACTCTGTGGTTTTTAGTGATAAACCTCAATTGATCTGCAGTTTCTTTTCTCACCTCTATCAGGCAGGCTGATAAAGATTTCATCTGTGTGGGCCAAAATAAGCTTGTTAGTAAGAACTGCAGATCTATTTATTTACCCGTCTTCTTCTTAGGGCTGGCTTTGTGCGTCCTTTTCTCACTGAGGTTTAACTAAAGCAGTTGGATCGTTCCGCCCTCCAGGGCAGCCAGCGCTGCAGTCTGTGTAATGTTGAAGTTACTCAGACTCCAATCTGTCCAAATGTTAATTTTGAAATACATCCGTGAAGCGTCAGCCCTTTTCCTCCGTTTCATTTCATGACCTGGTACATCATGAAACCACGGGACACGGCGACATCTGCGCTGCTCCTAGAAAGAAGCTACTGTATGACTTACTTATGCCATCTGTGGAGTTGCTGCGTGAACACAGTCTTTAGCTAACTTAGCACAAGAGTGTTCACAACAGAAAGTATCTGCTGGAGCGCCCAGCGTCATTTCTTCTGAGCGCCCTGCTTTTTTTTTTTTTTTTTTTTTTTTTTTTTTTTGTCCGGCTCCTCTGAGCTCTTTCAACTTTTCAGAAAGGCGCTGTTTGACGTCATTAGAACACTTTTCAAAGTTGCAATTTTGCCGCCTCAGGATCGTGTCACGTACCCACATCCTCTTTGTTAACACGCAAACACAAGTTTATTTTTGAGTACGTTTGACTGAAGGATCAAATGTTCCGTTTTTTTTCATTCCCTCCTTCGACAAAGGTGGTCCTGCTTTGACTCATTTTTTCTCAACAAAGCCTTTTATTTTTGTTTCTGCAATAATAGGATTTGTTCCTAAATCTCAGAAAAAGCCTAAAATGAATAAATGCATTTCCATATTTGAATACAAATCAGACAACCTGCTCAAAGAACCAAGCAGTTGCATCGCCATGAAAAGAAACGGAGGCCGTCGTAGAGGCCTGCTGAGCTGTTTGAGGGACAGATATAGACTTGGACTAGCTCAGGGGAAGGCTGCCTGTCGTGCGGATTGGTTCCAGTCTGCTAGAGAACCAACATGAAGTTCTGGGGCGGTGATAGCCTCATGGAATGGGAAGTGTGTTTGTGCTTTAAAAGAGGCAAGAAAGCAGGAGGCAAACACCGTGCCAAGGAACTGATAGAAATGCATGCACGTTCCCTCTTACTTTGGAAAGCTGATACCTTTAAGCAAGGCATTTAACCCCCATGGCACCAGCACCTCATTCTGAAAGGCTATAGTTGTCATGGAAACCCTCGTCACCTTGCAGGATCTCTGCCAGGCTGTCACTGTGAATCACAGCGTGTTATTAGTCAGCCTGCCTGCTTAAATAAAGTTGAGACCATGGCGGTGGAGTGTCACTCCAGGTTTTGTGCAGGTGAGTAGTTTATTAGTGGCGCTGATGCATTTTCTTGCTGATAAGCTATTCTGCCCACCAGGGGAAAAGGGGCAGCTCTTGAGCAGCAATGATAATATGTCATGTTTTCAGTAAGAGGCTGCGGTGTCGTCGGTTTAACCACACTGTGGATCACTCCGTGCTTTACCATTATTGGTGTTTATCTTGTCTTTGAGAAGTGACAGAGTGTGAACCTTCACAACAGGCGGAAGTCTGTTTTAGAACAGCGACAGAAGAAGTGATGGATTTAATGGATGGTCTAACGTTAGAACCCGACTGACTTGTGTTGTTTGTCTTCCAAAAAAATCTGGAAGTTGGCCTGGATGCTGGAGAGGTGCCAGGTCTAATATTTTGAGCAAGGCCTCAAACCCCGAACACAGCTGTGGGCGGCTCCCTGTCAGTGTATGGACATCGCTCCGCTAATGCAGGAAGTGCACGCGCGTGAGAAGCACGTCTCTCACTAACCGAGTGTAACCCAGAATTCTCCCTCACGGACTAATAAAGTATGTCAAATAAAATAATTGGCAAACACTGGAGGTGTGGACCAGAGGAGAGGGCAGACGAAGTGTGGGAGGAGCAGAGGTCAGAGGTTTCGAAGATTTCACGTTGCTTCTGCTCAGCTGCAGATACAGTTTGCCAAGAGTCCAATAGACTCATCCGACCCAGCGGCTTCCAGATAATGTAATGCGATTGTTGTAGATTGTGTTGAGTGTTTTTTTATTTGTCTGCTGGTTATGTGGTTACTTCTACTTGTACCACAGACAACCCTCCGGGGATGATAAACAGATCCTTTATCCTGTGTGCTGAAGCACCGCCGGCGGTGGTTTTCCTTCTGCCTGCAGTCGGCTCTTACCTCTTAAACCATGACCACAGCCTTTTCGAACCTGAATAAGGTGTAAGACGACAGAAAACGCTGTTCATCTAATGATGGGGGGAGGTAAACTGAGTAAGCAGGAATGAACAGATTATGATTCACAAAATGTTTTAGGGGCAAAAATGTCGCCGTTACGAACCAAGAGGACAGATGATCTACCATTTGGAAGAAGACTTGACTCGTAGGACTTGTGTCCGGCAACATCAAAAATGGCGACTGTCAATAAGTGATCCAAATGGGTTCTTTTATCCAACATTGAAACCTTAAGGTTACCTGTTACTGTTCAAAAGCAGTATTTAATTGGATTAATTGCATCCAATGACCAGTGGGCTCAAGAAAAAATGAGCAGAGATGATTGTCCATGTTAGAAACATTACCGAAAGACTGGAAGAGTTGCAGCATGGGAGATTGGAATTTTTTTTTTTTTTTTTTTTTCTGAATAGTTTTAGGGCTTATGAGTCAGCTTACATGAGTTTCTTCCGTGTCATGTTGGTGTCATTGCAACACCACTTGAGGATCTCTATTTCCAGCTCATTTCCTTGACTCCAAGGCAAAAAAAACCCCTGCGCCCGTCGTGGTGATCTGGGCAAATCAAAAACGTCAGCCTGCTCCGTATGACCCACAAAAGCTGTTCCTTTGAGTATCACCAACCTCGTGAACCCATCACTGTCTAAGCTACTGCTACCATCCATCAGTCCAGAGAAGAGAATGAGACACGCTCCGACTCCAGCATATGCCCTCTGTTTCCACACAGCTCCAGATCGCCCCGAGACTCTGCAGGCTAACACGCATTAGCCATGTTTATACCACGGGAAGGGCACGAGTCGCAGAAGGTCGAGACAGTAAGTGGCCTGATGAAAGTGTCACTCTGGGGAAATTTCCTCCTCGCGTTGGTGGAGGGTCAAAACTGTCGGCTGGCAAATTCGTTCTGATGGCTCCAAGTCGGAGGGATAATGCACGAGGATGGTGGGGAGATAAGAGGAAGGAGGGTTGACTGCAAATGATGAGAATTAGAAATCTGTGCTTTGATCGCGAATAAAGACGTGCGCGGATTTTCCAGCGTGCCTTCTGAAGCATGTTGTGTTTCCATTTGCCGCCTGCCTCCTCTCTCCTGACGACCGCGTCTTGGGCGGTCTCGTTATTCCTCATTGTTCTCTTCTTCTCCATGCATAAAATGGATGGGACCAGGCCTGCTTGACAAAGGCTGATGTCAAGACAACACTCTCATTTTGTGCAACTTTTCCACGCGCTGACCTTTTTGATGAGCTCCGGATCCTTTTGTTGAAGATCCCGACAAGGCCTCCGAGAACGCTGGCCCTTTTTATCCTTTCATCCAATACTCTTTCCACGGTAACAAAGGGCCAAGTCAAAGGCTACTCTGGTGATAAATTCTTTACAACTGCAGCTGAAAGTGAAGCAAGTCGACTGCAGCGCCATGACAAATCCTGCTGAGTGAAACTTGAGGCTCTCACAGTTAGACATGTTATAATGAGCACAAAGGCTCCTGGTTTTTTGCCCTGGTGCTGCAGCAATTCTCCCCATTTATTTGCGCCACAGACTCCACCATAGGCTCATGATTCCAGCAGCCAGACAAGGGCAACAATAACAAAGGGATACAAAAGCAGGTATGGATGGTCAAATGGTACCTTGCTGCGCTTGGACAATGTTAGAGAATGGCGAGAGAACTGAATCCCATATTTCATCCGTCCTCTTTTCATTTGACAAAATCTGATATTTTATTCAAACTGATCCAACATAAAGTCCTCTCTTTAAGGCAACAACTTCATCTCCACTAAGTTGTATGTCTGATGATCTTGTAATTTCTTAAAGGGGACATATACCATTCTTCGAACCTTTTTCCAAACAGTCCCCCTCTGGTCTAAATGAAACATCCTTGCTGTGCTTTGTTCTAAATATAAAATGAATCAAGCACCAGAGGAGAATTGTAACCCTATAGAAACCAGCTCTCTCACAATGCCCTGTTTTGGTGTGTGTCTCTTTAAATGCAATGATTAACCCCCCGAGTTTTCCCAGTAGACATCACATCCCTGTAGAGACAAAAAAAAAAAAATGGCGGACCTGCACAAAAGTTTTGCTCTAGGCTGGAGGTGGAGTGTAAAACATTGAAGATACACCAAAAAAATGATGTCACGGTTTTAAGTGAATAATTCACGGCTGACGTGCAAGAGTTTCCATCCGTTCGGTATGCACTTGTTGTTAATGCCAAATTTGTTGAAAAGACTCATTAAGATCAATCATCGAGGATTATGGTTGAATTACTTGTGTAACCTTTTCGGCAAGGTTAACGGCGCATTTCTGTTTTGTTTTTTAAAAGAACTCCTCAAGTTGCACAAAACTGAAACTCTACTGTCTGCCGGACTGCCTTTGAGCCCACACTAATCTCAAAGGACTTAACAATGCATCTGTCTTGTCGGCGTACCACTCACTGCCATGCCTCGCCGTCACTTCTTTCAGTAGGAGAAAAGAGGACAAAGGCTCGCGGGGCGATGTGCTCGAGGATCACGCGGAGAAGTCGAGTGAAGACAGTAACCATTACGGTCGTATTAGATTCCATTATAGTTTGTCTGATGGGGCACTCAGGGCCACAAGCTGCAATTAAACTCTAAATAAAATATTATTTCCAATGCAGCCTCTCCGTGTGCAGTGGGAGGAATCCAAATTCCTTTAGCAATGCCTCATTTAGGAGTCACAGTTTTCCCATTGGGGCTCTTGGACTCATTTAAAGCCTGCGACAGGCAGCAGTAAAGCCCAGTGTGTGAGACTGCAGGCCTCATTTGAGGTTGCACAAAAGGCCTCCTTGTGTTTCTGTCCGTTTCTGTGCTTAAAGCATTACATCATTGCATTTTACTCCACGTTTTTTTATAGACACCTGCAAGGTTTTGTGGACAAACTGATGCATTACGCAAAGACACCAGCTTGATTACAGCGATCCATACAGGAGAGTGATTGATGCTCCGTTTGGATGCCTCCTGACCTGAAGAGTTCATCACTCCCGCCGACCTTTTCCTTCGCCGCACCAGTCCCTCGTCTCTGCTGTTTGTTCGCATCAGACCGTCATTTTGTCACATCTGCCCGCAGCCAAAAGACGGCCGCGCTCGCTCGAGGAACTGCTCCCCACTGCCACTCCTCGTGAGGCATCTGACAGAAAAGTTAATTTAATCAAACGTCTTTAATGATGAACGGCTTTGATTGCCTTGTCTGGCACTAACTTCCTAATCAAATGAATCATTGCAAGTGTCATTTTTTGGTGAAAGTGGGTTAATTTGAATATTTCTCATTATCTTTTTGACTTTTATCTGATATTTATCAGCCGCCGTCTTTCTTCTCTGATAACCTCGACATTTTGGATTCCGGAGTCTTCCGCTAACGCAGACCACCCCGCATTCCTGTCATTAACTTTGTCCGTCTTAAATCTGCATGTGGCTCCAATGTCATTATTTGCAATCAGTGTTCCAAGTGAATATAAATGTCAAGAGCACCCCTTAAAGCCTGACGCAGTGGGTGTGAGAATAAAGCTGCCCTGCTGCACCATTCTCCACTTTTCTCCGCTGATTTCTCCCCGTTAATGAACACAATCACAGTCGGAGGGTTTGACAAAAATGTGTGGTCCGTGTTGAGGCACAAAATTCACTCAAAGACGTTCTCTCTGATCGGGAACTATTTCCTTGTATAAGCCTGAATACAGATCACTAAAGACATGATATGAAATGTCAAGGGCGATCGAGGCAAGTCATGATCCCTCAAATCTAAGACCTTCAATACCAAAGTGTGCTTAAAGGCCCTGACCCACTGACTTAGTTTATTTTGGAAGGGGACAGTGCACATGAATAAAAGACATGATAAAACATGGGTCAAAATGCCAGAATTAACCAAAACGCTCATTTTCATCTGTAGTCCCCTGGTCCTGATGTTAAAGAAGCTCCCCTGACTTTTCAAACAAACACATGACTGGGTCATCAGCCAATAAGAAAGTAGCTCTCAGTGTTACGGAGCAGCCAGACAAATCTTTTAATAGAGTTCTGTGTAATATATTTGTTGAAATAATGAAGACTTTCACTCCTGACAAAATGATTGTGTCCTCATTTCACAAGCTTCTCAAACACAAGTTGAGTCAAATGTGACCAAAATAATCACATGTGAAAATTAGAGTTTAAGGCCACTGTGGAGCAATAGTGCAATGATTTGTGAATGATGTGTATTATATAGTTTTGTAAAAGGTATTGTGCATGGTTGTAGCTCACGTGGAGCTGAAACTCCGATGGTATCTTGGTAGTTTTTCAGTACAGACCATCTCCACACGTGCACACACACACCCACACATCCACTGCTAACTCTTCATTTCCTCGCTACGTGCCCGCCTCTCCCGTTTGGACCCGTGCGCGTGGCACCAGGCTCGCGCTTCTCATCGCCTCCACTCTTCTGTGCGCGGCAGCATCGCGGAGGTGAATCCTCCTGCTGCCAGGAAACCGAATAAAACAATGGAATCAGTGAGACATAGCAAGGCTAATGGATTCGCCGCCGCCTCTTCCCCACCTTCGCTTTTCATGTGCAAAGGTATTCATCGAGTCTTGATGGCAGCAGCCATGCGTGACACTGATTCATTTAACTTGCGAAAAAAGAAGAAAAAAAAAACGTAAATCTTTCGCGCACCTGCAGAGTTGGCAGGAAACAATTCAGGAGGGTCGTATTGAATCAGCGTTTCCATCTCAAGATGGTGCAAATGTTTGTTTACCGCTTTAATGTGCCGCTTAACAGCTCTGGTTCGGTTTGGGTTTATTCTCCGCCACAAATGAATGTATTCAGCACTTTATCTTTTACGGTCAGATAAACTCCTTTTTTTTTTATCTCACACACACACTAGAAGCCTGTGAGAAGAGTTTGAGGCCAAGCCATGCTGTGGAGTCCAGTTAGATAAAAGGGGAAACCATAACTTGTGCTCTGAATCAGCTCTTAGTGAAATCATGGACCAGGTCCAAGAGAGTGCGCCGAAATCCTACGATGTGTTCAGGCTGTATCTAGTCAGAGTGTGAAGTGATGCGTTTCTCATGGCCTCTAACTATGATGAAGTCTTAAAGGCAGTGCTTTTGGACATACAGTAGATTTCAGACCGTTTTTTGAGTGCTCAAAATTAGACTGGCCTCAACACTACTTTTTTTAAGGTCTTGGTCGGAGTCAAAAGCATTTTAGTCCTATCTTTGTCTCTTGATCTCGAAGTGTCTTGGTGTTGTCTCAGTTTTGGTTTTTAGTTGGTCTTGATCCCAAGATGTTTTGGTCTTGAGTCGGTCTTGGTCTGGAGTCGGCCACCAACTCTAAACGTCTTGGTGTTGTCTCGGCACAGCCTGGTCTTGGGTTTATTCTGGTCTCTGTTAGTTTGGTCTTGACTGCAACGCTAATATTTTGAAGCTGTTTTCTTTTCCCAGTTGTTTCAGCATCGATGGTTTAGAGTTTCTGTTCTTCTCCTCAACATGTAAAGCATTTATGGAGTTAGCTTAGCTTTATCTGCTACTTCAACAAAGAGATCCTTACTGGTTTTAACGGCCTTAGAAGGATCCTTATCCATATAAAACATCCATTGTATTCAAAGAGTTCAGATTGCTTTTATGCAGTCTGAATAAATTGCTTTTGCTTCCCTTGAGTTGAATATAAACGGACACATTATTCAATTTGCTTGGCTGTATAATACGTAGTGACTTTAAATGCATTGAAGCTTGCAGGGGTAATTTGATAACTTGCCACCTTTTATAGAAAAAAAAGAAGGGATACCTTGAATATTCTATTTTTTGTTGTTAAGCAGCAAAAGATGCTGCACTGGAGTATTTTCAGCTCGGGAAGCATTATGGGTAAATTGGTTGGATACAGACGCTGTGTGGCCTCAACGGTTCTTGCTTTGCTTTGATGACACCTATGATTAAATGGTTTCTGTTGGCTGAAATTCAAAGCTCTGCAGTTTGGGACTGTGCTGTGTGCAAAGCTGCTGTATGTGGCACACTTTACTACTTTTGGCTGAGGTTCTATTTGCGTCTCTGCGGGTTCTGAAAAAGGCTGCAAACAGCGTCCTGTCTGAGCAGAAAAAGAACCAGGACGTTAACATCTTCGTTTTGGCTGCCTACCCAGTTCTGTGCATCATTTTATCAATCTTAAAAATTCAGACAAAGAATGCACAGAGACTTTGCTTGTAAGGGTAATTAAGGAGCATCGTGATGCAACCTTAAACGTAACAACACAATGACTGTACATAAAAACTGCATCTGTGTTTAAAGACAAATACTATGGCATATTTGGGTGGGGGGGTTGGCACTTGATCTCAGACTTGCTTGTGACTTATTCCACCCCTGAGGACCGGAACGAAAGCAATAAGAAACACAAGAGCAAGAATGAGGAGAAGCTTGTTCGAGTCAGATTGATGTTATTAACTATCCCTACTAAGGAAAGGGGTTTAGTATTGGAATTGGTACATGGCCTATGTTATAGGGATCCAATTTGGAGAGCTTTTGAACAGCTTGACTCATCAGGCTTTTAGCTATCTCTACTGAAAACCCATCAATGGCAATAGCAGTTTCACAAAGCATTTGTGGTCCGGGGCATGGAATGGGTCAAACCGAAAGACTTGACATGGGGGGGTTCCAGTCATGTTTGGTGGGGGGAAAAAAGCAGTAAGGTTAATATTTTGACCCATGCCTGATGCCTCGTTTCAAAACCTCACCAAGACAATTCCAAAACTCTCGTTAATCTGAAAATAAACCATGCAGTGGTCGCCTGCCAATCAGCTTATTGTGTCTCCATTATTCAAATTGCAATGGGATGACAACAAAGTGTTTTTATTGGCCAACTTTGAGGTGAGAAGACGATGCACAAGTCGGATTGTCATGAATAATGAGCTTTACTGTTTAGGTTAACTTCTCCATTTATTTCCTTTCCCTTAAGATGGGTAATTATCGTACAAGAAGAAAAGTAAATTGAGACAATCACATACTTGTTATTCCATCACAGTACATACTGTGCAGTGATACTTCCAAAAAAACAAGGGGCTCCTGTCATACTATTTCCATCATTTTCCATCTTAAGACATGACATATCCATTCTGTCTAATTTAATACAATGCATTCCTAGAACCAGGTTCGTTGCATAGAATTCCTTTCAACAGCCTCAACCTACCTCAACATCATTAGAACCCAAATCACGTTATTCCTCATTAGAAAGTGCTAATTGAGTTTCATTTGATAATTTCTCCTCTATGAAAAGATCAATCCTTTGAAATGTTGATCAGTAAACATGTCAATTATTCACATACTTCATTAAGCCTCATGTCAGATACGAAGCTGTAAAAGCAATCAGGGAAATGTGTGGAAGGATGAAGAAAATGGCGAGTGTCTGTGTTCGTTATTAGTGTTATTCCTCTGAGGTGTGCATACATACTTCTACATCTGCCAGTGTGCAGGAAGTGGAGTTTGTTGTTCGAACCAGAGAATTACATCGTGCTTTGAGATTATCATTCCCCTGTGCAACAACCCTGTTTCTCTGGTGCATTAAAAGTCACAAGAGTGGAACAAATGGCACAGTTTCCACAATCGTTCCGAATTAATGAGTCTCTCCTGCAAAGAAATGCAAATTTCTGAGCGCTAGATTGCTTTCCTAAAACAGGACTAAGAGGGGACTGAATGAAGACAAAAAAAACAAACCCTTTTCTTTCAGCCATTTTGGAAACAGGCTTAGTATGCCTATGCACTGGTATTACCCAGCTCCACAGAATGCTTCCCCTTCATAATGGAAGCCCTTATTGGCTCTGGGGTGTCAGAGCGCTGGGTTAGTATGTGGAAAATCTGCACAATTTGGCCTTCTTGTTATGCTGCAGTGCAACAACGTTACGCAACGTCCTGCTTGGTACACTTTGATGTCATGACTTTGTTATGTGGGACATTCAGGCTCATAAATGAAGCCTCAGGAGGTCAAATATGTGTAGACAAAAGTAGCAACCCCATGACATGAAGGCTAGTTTGACATCAATTTCTTACTTTTTTGTGAAAGTACCAAATACTTCATGATATGTGTGTTTCATTAAGGAAACTGAAGAAGCACAGTGATGAAGGGTAAAAAGAAAAATTAATGGTTTATTTCCTTTATTTGGAAGATTTGAGTCGATTTGTTCAAGTAAAGGTTCCATCCATTGGATGGCATCCATGCAGAGTTTACTTGATGTTGCCAGAGATGCAGAACGATTGGTGCTATAAGTATCCCTTTATAGATGAAGTTCTCTTTAGTGTGTGCATGAAGAAATCGTCCCGAAGTATTGGTAGAAGCAGCGTGTCCACGTTTTGAGAATTTCATTGGCCACAAGAAATGTCAGTCGTGTGCAATTGGCCGTCAAAATAGGGGGCGGCGCCTCCTAACGTGTTTGAATTAGATCTGTTCCTGGATTTAAATCGCCGGGACTCATCATTGGTGGATTATTATTATGATCAGGAGAGTCCAGTAAATCTTTTAATGGTAAGTTTGAAGACATGACTTTGACTTGGTGATGGATACATTCAAGGCAGGAGAGGTACACAGCCTTTTTTTCCCCTCCCTTTCCAAAGGATGTTTATTTGGAAGTGTCGTAAACTTTGGCGCTTGAATTTGAATCTTCCGCATCAGTGCTCATATTGGACTGATTCGCGACATTGAACTTTCCTTCCGGGACACTCCTCCGACACTGCAGCGTGCTGTCAGCTTCAATAAAACATCCTCCTCGCGAGAAACCAAACCCAAAGAAGAGAATCTGTAAAGAAGGCCGCGGCAGATGACTTTGATGGTAAACTTTTTAGAGGCCAGCCAGGCAACACTTCATGCTTTCATTTCTTATTTATGAGGGAGAATACTGCTGTGTCAGTGTGTGCATGTGTCTGTGAGAGATGAGTCTGCCGTGCCATCGGAGCCCAAGCTGCTGTCGGCTTCATGTCGGGAATCCAGATCTCGACAAGGACTTGGCCCTCGCTGCACAGATGCATGATGGGTGAGACAGAGATGTTTGATGTAAACTGTCATATGACTCGACTGGTGTCCGCCACATAATGGGCCACCAGTCAGGGAGAAACGAAGCCTTCATTACATCGGGAGGCTGTTTTCATTCAATGCACCGATTGACCTTGAGCTGCAGTCCGTTGGTAGCAACACAGCAGGTTCCTCCACATCTGAATGATGATAAACCCACTTCCGGAAGGGAAAAACCCCTGACGCCAATCCCAGCATGCATCGGTGTAGTTAAAAAGCACTGCACGAGGAGGTCGTCAGTCTAACTGTTCCCGCCATGACCTTCGCTCGGCTTGGCGACATTAACGGCGCCAGAAGCAACGAACGCTACAAGCAGGAAGGCAAGTGGAAAATGTGCCATTGGCACTCGTCCATTAGTCAACAAAGCAGCACACTGCACAGGATGGAGCGCTAATGCGGGATTTGTGGCCCGGCGTGACACAGTGTAATCCACCGCCGCTGCTGTTCTCCTCACCTGTTCATTGGCAGAAGGCGGGGGCGTGTCCCGTCATCCTGGAGCTGCTTCTCCGTGTTCTCCGTTACTGTTGTGAGCCTGTTTTTAAAGTCCTAACGGTTCTCTGCAACAGCAAATGTCTAAACACAGTAAGGAGATAACCCCCAGTTTCCAAATTCACCGTCGTTCGTTTCGCTGCCATTCCAGTCAATGATTGTGTTCCACAGCGGGCGCTTCAGCAACATGGCTATTTGGCTCTGCTCCATTTCAAATATGCTGCGAGTCTATTTTCGACGGATTAAGAGTAAGATGTTGTAAGTAAGAGTTAGAAGCATGTAAATGAAACAGAGTGTTGGTTGGTTTGTAATTATTCAATCACTGCAGATCTCACAGCTCTCTTGTAGCTTAAAAATTGGATTATGCCCAATGACTCCACGCGATATTGATTTATGAGCACCGTAAGGTCAATAAATGAAGATGTGGTTCTGGATATCTTTAATTTTAAATAAAGTTGCAGTGCAGCTTTTTCACTAACATGAGTGTCTTGGAGGGAACAACACAGAGCAATGTCGTCCTTTTCCCCAGTTTCCGCCGTGTTTGGCTTCCATCTCGCGCTGGCGGATTATAGAAGATTTACATGGCACTGTAATAAGCAAGTCCTTCACCTTGGGACCTTTTTTTTTTAATCTTAATTAATTTCTGATAATTCCTCATTAACATTGCAGATTTACGGGCTCCATTGCTGCGAAACAACCCCGCGCTCGGCCACATTTGGAGCAACAATGAGCCTCAGCTCCAACCAGACGGATTGACGAAAACAGAACGATTTTAGTAGGCGGGAGGACGATATTTTCTGTGTGTGTTTTCGAAACCAAAGAAATGAACTGCGAAGGGGACGGAGAAAGAAAAACAGAGAGCTCGAAATGATGTCTCCATGTTTAGTTTTTTTTTTTTCTCGACCTTGAGGATGTTCCTCTGAGTGAAATGATTTGCTCGGCTCACTGTGTGCTCTCTTACCCAGACTCCTCCACTCTGAAGCAGGTTACTGAGTAGTGACTAATACCTCCTCCTGGTGACATTATGGAATGCTGTTTTAAAACGACGAGAAAGAAAGAGGGAGATGGGAGAAAGAGACACTCTGCTGCTTTAATAATTCATGCTCTGCAGATGATGATCTGTGAAAAGCAGTGGTAAACAGGCTTTTATGGCTTTTAAATCAGCTGCATTACATGCCTGCCGAGAGACAAAATGACCAATGACTCCATTGTTGGTGCATTTTCCATTCAACTTATTCCAGCTGGCAGAAAAAAAAAATGAGCAGCTTCACGACTGGGGCGCTGGATTTTGTTATATTTGCTTGGGATGCCTTTCGTATATGTGTCGACAAGGAGAACATTGTGAGCGGTGCACCATTAGGTCCCAGAATCCTTTGCTGCTGCTGCTGCTGCTTCCACTTCCACAATAACTCGGCTTCAAGGATTGATCATGCGGGAATAAGGCCGTGGCATGACATGTCTCAATGCAATGGTGATTGTATTGTTTTGGTTTTTCTCTCTCTCTCTCTCTCTCTCTCTCTCTCTCTCTCTCTCTCTCTCTCTCTCTCTCTAGGAAACCGCCATCGAAGAAGTAATATCAGGATGAAATGAGTTTGCGCTCTGCATTATGTAGATGTGGGGGGGGGGGATATGGAAAGGACGTGCGTTGCTTTTCGTCTCTCCTTTGCGGCGCTTCATGAGCCGGCTAGCTCATTTTGGATCATGCGCTGTGGATGGCAGGATTCAACATCCATGGCTGCCAAGACACCACTGAAGGCTGTTTTGTACCCGTATTTTTTCACCCCCTCCTCCCTCCGCACTCCTAAGTTATTTTTAATTTGTTTTCTCAATCCCAACCCCCCCCCCCCCCCCAACCCCACCATCCACGTTTCTCCTCCCCCTTTTCCCCCTCCCCCCTTCATCTCTCCGTTAAAAGAACATGCAATGTGTGAATTTTTTATAATGTTATATAAGAAGCCCCGGCACCCCCAGAGACCCATGTCCTGGTTCTGGTGTGTTCAAAACAAGCACACGAGAGGAAGAGAGCAGAGAAGAGATAGAAGGGAGGAGGGGGATAAAAGTTAAGAGAGGTTTCAGAGAAATGTAGAGGAGGAGGAAAGGCGGGTAGAAGGTTGCAGAGAGGGAGAGCGGAAGGAAGCAAAAAAAAAAAAAAAGATAGAGAGGGGAAAAATAAGAGGAGCAGGCGAGGAGAGAGGATTAAATGAAAGCAGGAGAGAATGCATGCGGCAGAGGAGCCTGTGGGGGGAGATCTTCCCATTAAGAGGCACAGTGCTCAGCTCTCTGATCTCCGAGTTGTGTTGTGATGCCAGACAAGAATACTCTAGGGCGACAACCGCTGCCACCAGAGAAACAGCTCCTCTGTGACTGATATACAAATACTGTGTCAGAGCTTCAGCGAGCAGAGGAGGTAGGGGACACGAGAGTGAAAAGAGAACTGTTTAAGGAGAGGAAAAGAGGGGGCAGAGACGGGAGGAGATAAGTCAGTAAAGTGCCATTGTGTGAAAAGCTATCTCGAAGAGCGACAAGGAATCGTAGCAAGCAGTCCCCACCTCTTTCACTTTGCACATCGAGATATCTGGGTTGCACAAGGTAATATGCAAATGACGCTTTTAATTTAATGCTGCTTGTGTACAGAGCGAGCATAGTGGGATATTTTATGCATATGCTGAGAGTGCATTAGCTGGAGTAAGACCTACATTCTCAGTTCATTTATGTGTACATTTTTGCACATGCTTCTGCGTGAGCTGAGGACTTTTATTATGCTTAAAAAGCAGCTGACACTCCAAACCCATCAAATATGGCAGCTTAAAATTAGAGTCCAACCGACAAATCAGCCCTGCCAATAACTCAGCCCGACTGATAAATCAACCTGCCGATAATATTGGCCGATATTTGCATATCTGCTGACTATTGGCGCTGGCTCCTATTACTAGGTTTATATACCAAGTAATAGGATTACACTCCCATATTGGTCGGGCTTTATTTAATAACATATCTTGAGCTCTCTACATCACAAACACCATATCCATGTTTGGGAACATCAAATTCAGAAGAGCATTTTTGCATTTTTCCTTTCTATTTCAAGACCACATCTTCCCTGCATTTGAATATGCAGCTTTGCTATCTATATTTTAATACCGTATATCAGATACCTCATTTACTGCCTGGAACAGTGATACGGACGCTACTTAGGGAGGAGATAGGGGAAATATGCCCTCGAATAGCTCTGCCTTCTTGACAGAAAGATTGAGCATCTTTGACAGCTGGGCTCCATTACCCGATATTGGGTTTTGGGCAAGCACGGAGGGAGATAAGTCATTTGACGAGCTCTGACACAGAGTCGAGTTTGACTTTTTTCCAGGTGTATTTCAGTGCCCAGGAGTCCTCGCCGGTTGTAAATCTTCCCTCAGGAATATTTAATGTGGAAATGCATTTGACTGTTTTCACTCTTAAAGACATGATGAGTCGGCGTAGGATCCACCGCTGTGAGAACTAAGAAGTGTATGATTATTATCCCATGTCAAAATCTGCAGAAAGTAATGAGAACAAGAGTTGATACAGTGTGGATATCCTAGCCTTAGGGACCTGTTTATTTTATTATTCGCCGGCTGACATTATCATGATCATTACGTCCGTGCCGCCTGCATGATCCTTACATGATTGCCCTATTCCAGCTAATGAAGCCTGCTCTGCGCGCCTTGATACCTGTCACCCTGCCAAAACCTTGCCTCAACTCGATTGCCTCCGGACCAAGTAATTTATTTGTTTATTTTCATTAACAGAAACATTAGGTGTCTTTTCTTACCGGATACGGCGAATTCGTTAATGAACATGCCAGTTAAAATGAAGATGAAAGCGCCAGTTAATTATCTCCTCCAACATTCTGCGGGACAGATTAATTCCTATAAGAAAAGAAAAAAAAAAAGGAGAAGTCATTACCGCTGGCTCTATTTTGTCAATGTGTTGATCTGAGAAGCTGTTTACAAGGTTCATAGGAGAAGAAATGAAAATGAAAAGCACTGCAGGACCTCATTACAGTTATCATACCCTCGCGGGAAACTTTTCTTTCAAATGGTGGTTTCTACCTTTCAATTCAATAGAAAACATGTCATCTTATTTTATAAAAAAAAACATCTGCCCCAGCAGAAACAGGCATTCTGACCTGAAAGTGTGACCCCTGGCCCCCGGGTTAATTTGACACAGGTGCTGCTGGACCTCAGATTTCATCACAATAGAGAAGGAATAAATAAATCCATGCAGGTGGCAAAGAGCTACATCCAATCTTAGTAAATGTCTTCCACAGATTCGTGTCGGCCCAGCAACTTGGAGTTCCCTGACCAGTGGACTCTCGAGTCTGTGGGGGCCCTCTGCAAAAATCCTTTGGGGGCCCCTCCAACCAGTGTTCATCACCGTCATGTCTGCCGGTGTCTTGATGATTACTCGACAGATGATTCTTCTTCAATTTGATATGTTGACTTTCACCGGCAAACTTGCATGCAACTCGGAGTTGGGCAACGAGAGTGAGTGCTGTCGGATGGGACCCCCTACTGGCCTTGGGCCCCCAAGCAGTTGCCTGCCTTGCCTTTTGACAAAAGCAGCGCCTCGTCAGCAATCCCATCACTGAAGCAACAACGTATTGAATGTGTGTTTTGGTAGTCCAGTAAAAACTACAAATATAGCATGAACCATATTTTTGCTAGCTCCAACATACCAAAGTGTGAAGAGGATCTAACCTGCCAAAAAAGAGTTTTCTGCTACTTTGACTAAAGCCATTAGTATCCTGGGATCTTTTTTTTTTTTTAACTTCATGGCTCCCTGAACAGTGGATAGCAGATAAAGCAGGAGGAGGAAAGACATTCAGAGAGGCTACCGACAGTCTCTAATCTGCATGTTTACTGCTTTCATTAGAAGATCATCAAAGTGTAGAATCGATTCGTGTAGCAGGAGCTGTATATTCCGACTCGGCAGGAAACTTTGGCTGTTAATCGGAAGGGAGTCAAGCAGCGAGGACGTCTGAAGAAACTCAGCACGCGGTTGTGTGTTACTGTTTGGGCTCTTTTATAGCAGCAACTCCAATCCGAGTAGATCCGGTTTGAAGGAAATGAAGGTGCCTCCGAGTACATCTGTACCTGAGATAGAGGCTGCCTATGCTGTATGACTTCCCACAATGCATTGTGACACATTTGTGCATTGTTCTGGCGTGCTTGCTCAGATAAGCAGGCGACACTGCCAGAAAGAGCGCATTAATGACACAGTTTGTTTAACCGGGGGGGGGGGGTTACGACTGAGGCTCACGCGCGATTGGTTCGCGTAAGAGTTCAAGAAAGAACGCCCAACCCCGTTCTTCCTCCACCCCTCCCACCGCTCTGTCATCCGCCACCCACAGCGCCTGAGGACTGGGAGGGGAGGGGGAAGGGAGCGAGGGAGGCAAGAAACTCTGTCTTGTTACATCATCACAACCTCTGGTGTAATGCGCTGATCAAAATTCATGTATTCAGCCCGCCTTGCTCTCTCATGAATCGCTGAGGGGGGGGGGAAGAGAGAGAGAGAGAACTTGTTGGTTTATTAGGGATCACCCATCGGATTGAGCTCAGACTCGGATGGACGCTGGGTGAGAGAGGTTGCTGGGGATGAATTGATAGCTGATAGGAAGAGGAGTAGGAGGGGATGGGAGGTGCGCCCTCGGTAATCGCTGGCCGGCCCGTTTAGTCATGGTGCCGGTAATCTGTGGTGACCTTGGCTGCTGTCTTGCTGGCTGGATTTCCGCAGTGCTGCATTAATATGCACACGGTTTGAAGACGGGCTCTGGGCCTGTCTTTAACTCCCCTCTCTCTCTCCCTCCACCCTTTCATATATTACTGGCAACCGTCTCTCTCATCCATTTAACTTGCCTCTTCCCATACTGTCTATAAAAGAATCACAGACTTCAGAATTTACGATGGCATCTCAATCGGGGCCCCCGATGTCAGAATTTGGCAGGCTGAAGGCTTTTTAAGGTTATTTTTATGGCATTTCCGCTTTATTAGATAACGTGCAGCCGGGGCAAGACGGCGAGAGACGGCGAGAGATAGGAGAAGACGAATGACGGATGACAGAGGTCTTTTGTCAGACTGTGATATTTATTTTCACTCCCTGCCTCGTTCATCAGGAACGTGTTTTCATCTATCATTTCAGGGGAAATCCTTGGATTGCTTGCTTCGGGGAGAGATCCGAGGTCAGGGTTTCCTCTCATCACTATTTGTTTGTGAAGGACACTAAGGCAGGAGATGAGGCCCCATTCTGCTTACTATTCTCCCCGTGCTATTTGGAAAACCAGAGGCAGCCTTCCAGACAAGTGTGACAGCGGTTTGAAACTGCAAACTTTCGGGGACGGTGCAAAAAAAAGAAAAGAAGACAGCGCCCCCCCCCCCCCCCCCCCCCCCCCCCCCCCCCCCCCCCCCCATTAAAATACTGACGCTGCATTTCATATTATAATGTTCTCTGCAGAGGGGAAAAGAGAGATGACAAGTTGGCGGCCACATTTCATTTTCGCCGACTTCAAACTGAACGAGACGGACGTGGAAAAGTGAAGATGAAGGTGTGACTGACATCAAGGGTGACGTGAACTTCTAAGACAGTGCTTTGGCCCGTTTCATTTGCGAACGTCTATTTCGCGCCAACCCGTGACGTCTCTGAAGTCTTTTGTTTCTCTCTAAGCACCAGCCCCCGTGCATTGTCCAAAGTCTGATAATGAATTTGACTTATCTCATCCAACCTCTTTTCGCCTTTTTTAACGGCCCCGAAAATCTAATTCAATCTTCTAAATGACATCCTCTTCATCTCAGCAGGGAAATCAGAGTTTTCCATTGCTCTATTACAGCCCAAAGGCATTATCCCATTATTTCTTTTTGGTCTGAAGTCCGATCAAGGTCTCTGCATCCTTGATTTTCCCTGATTACTGGCGGAGGAACAGCCAATGGAGCGTGAATGAGATGGAAGCAGATTTAGAAAAAAGAACAATAAGAACAATTTTGCCATAGATATCAAAATCACTAAAATGTGTTCTTAATTCAACCAGTGAGTCATACTTCACTGGCGGCTAAAAGCAGAGCTGGTTGGGTTTGATTGATATACTGGAGCACCGGTCTAAGCATTTGATCAATATCAGAGCCACTGTGTTTTATCCAGTGCAGCTGCTGCACAGATATGCAGCAGTTAGAGACTTGTTTTACCCCGACCCTCCAGCCCCCGACCAGCATTATCTGCTCGAGTAGCCCGGGAGGGAGAGCTCAGAAGTTGTGCGGGTTTAAAAAGTGAACTTAAAAATGTTCTCTGCGACGGTAACTTTATCATCTGCAGGAGCAAAGTGCCACGCTTCCCTCCCACGTTCCTTTCATAAAATGTCCGTGCCGCTTCGTCCCGCAGCAAGGTCAGAGGATGCCGACGCAAACCATCAATGACAAAGATAGCCTTAGCGCTAATAATCAGCCGCTCTGTTTTGAGGCCCCGAGCTTCATATCCACAAAACTGACCAAGAAGTTAAACTTGAAAAGAAGTCCCTTTAGCGCAGATACCGATGTCAATATTTGGGAGGGCTAATTGTTTGTTGTAATCCGTATAGCGCACTCTGCTGGTGAAAGAGAACTGGTAGTTTAAATGAATGAATACATCTTGTAATATGGTCATGTATCTTTTAAAATGAGCTGATATCGATACTCACTGGATATGCTGTCATCGGCCGATATTATCGACTGACTGGTGTAAAAGCATTATGAGGAGTCAGAAGACTATACAAGTCCACGTACATTTAAACACTACACAACTATTTTTTTCATCATGTTTAATATCAACGTCTGTTGTGGGGGGTTTTTTCTTCGTTAAGTCTTGACCTTATGTCAGACTGTAAGATGTGTTGAAGGTGCCTCTGAGTAAAACTCCTCACATTCATATAAGCCGCTGTGTCTGCTGGTTTGACGTTCACTTCTAAAGCGCACTGCATTCATGAATTTGAGATGTGGCTCGTTGGTCACACGTTCATCGTCCTCTGCAGCTCACAAACACCACCACCTTATTTTTGGGGGGGGGGGGGGGGGGGTTCCTGCAGCTATAAACAATTCTCAAGCCAGCATAGTTGGAAAGAAATGTGAGAAAAATATAATCCTTTTTTACCATTCTTCTACTGTTGTGAATTTTTGGGATTGGGAGCTGGTGACACCTTCAAAGGACTCACTTCTCCGCACGGCCACATTCAGCAAGCTGCAGTGGGAGCACTTACCAAATGAGAGAGCCTGTCTGAACAGCTGAGGAACAATTGCATTAATTCAGCGTACTCCACCACCTCTGTGGATAGTTTGTTTGTATTGGATTACCCCATTGTTGCCTCCCCGAACCTGCAATTCTCACTAACAAGCCTGCTGAGTCTTTCACCACAGTGCTTTCGATTAGTTTTGGGTTTAGTTTTGCTTTTGTCAAACTCACTTACTGATTGACTTTCTCCTTTGTCTTTTAACCCGTTTTTTTTTCTTCTTCCGCCATACACATTAGAGCCCGACTGATATATCAGCCAGCCGATAACATAGGTTGATATCGGTAATATCATTAATTTAATCACAGATCAATTTGTTCACCAATCAAATCGCATTTTATTTGGGTTTAGTTCGATTAAACTAGCAGTTCTTTTTCACCAGCAGAGGGAGCTCTATGGATAACAACAATCACGATCACTCTGCAGAGCCTTAGGGAGATCAGCACAATCAATCTGTATCTATCTATCTATCTTTACAGATCAAACAAACATTGGAAGGATATTGGTTGATATATCAGTATTGGATTTTTGATCGGTGTCAGCTCAAAAACTGATATATCGGTCTGGCCCTCATAATTACGATATGCACAAACAGCCACGATGATGAGCCTGTGAGTTGAATCTCGCCCTCCTTGAAAGACAAATCACCTTTTCTTCAACCTTTTTTATGATTGTTCTACTTTCCGTAGCTCCCCCGGTTTCCCCTCAGACGGTCATCCATCTAAAGCGGTGAACCCTGGTTTAATTAATTATGAATATGCAAATGTATGCTCATAGTGCCAGGATCTCCATTTTCATTTTCTTGCCTTTTTATTCTTCCCCCTCCCACTTCTCTACCTCTACTTTCCCCTTTTCTTCCTTCGTCTGTGGCCTGCTCCAGGTTGATTTTTATTATAAATTCAATTTGCATTACGCTTCTAATTTGCTGACACCGTGCATAAATTCACTTCTATGAACCCGCGTGCACCTTCCCGCAACCCAGAAACCCCCCTCACCCAAGCTGCGCCCCCTGCCTGAACTCTGGATGCATTTTGAGGAAGAAAATGGGGTGCTGCACATAGTAATGAAATTCTTACTAAGCTTCTAATTGGAGCCGAATGGGATGGCTTATTTGGAATCAGGAAAATGAACTGCTTGTTATCAGGCGCTTGGCTGAAGGATAAGGGAATTGCAGTTTGTGTGTGTGTGTGTTTTTTTTTTTACACATGCATTGAGTGGAACCTAAAGCTGTGTTTGTGTGTATGTGGCTTCATAGTTACATAACCAAAATAGAAGCTCGAATTGACCATCATCTCTTATTTAATTAGTTCCAAAGTTGAAAGTGTTGCTGATCTGAATACATCTGCTTCCCATTTGCAGCGTTTTAATAAAAGTCATTTGCATTGACTTATTAACAATGGGAAAAAAAAACTTCTCAAGTTAGTCTGTATATTTAATAAGCTCGTCTATTGTACTTGCTTAAGTTTGGTTCCTTTCAGAGCGTTCTGGAGCCGCTCACATTCAACCCAACTTTAAAAAAAAAAGAAAAAATCAGTATCTTTCGGCAGGCAGCTTGACTGCTTCAATAAATGTCTCACTTGGCGTTGCAGATTTACAGCTTAAATAAGTTAATATGTGATTTGCAGACATGCTTTATTCCACTCTCTGCATTATAATTGGAGTTTGAATGTCAGGAGAATCTCCTCCCAGAGGTAAGATTGTTTTAAAATGGCTCGATCGAGACTGTTAGTCATCTTCTGTCTGGAGGGAAAATGGCAATGATTGACTTGTGGGAGAGTCGGTGGATGTCTGCTAATGGCCTGCATTCTTTATCAGTTAGAGCTCTGCTCTCTTTCCCCTCCTTCCCTTGGTCTTTAAAAAAAGACCCCTGACACCGCTGGATATGATAAACACGAGTGTCCGATTCTCAAAGTAATGGGTTACCCTGAGGAAAAGTCACGTATAAACATGTATGTTTCTTATTCTATCAGAAAAATCAAATGACACTTTTTTTAAGCGACATTCACAAAATGTCTATAAAGCAGATTTACTATCTCAATTAGTTAGAACTTGCCCCGTTAGAGGTGTTTTTGTTTTGTTTTCTGGAGTCGTGCTCTCACGTCTTCAAATCAAATCAAAGCCGTCGACGTGAACGGCGGGAAGAACAGCCGGCGGCTTTGTCAGGAAAACGTCTCTCAGCCAGCTGTCCGCACACCTTTCCCCGCATGTCAGCGGCTGAAGCACTGTCACGGAGAACGAGTGCGGTGCATCATATTATCCAGTTTGTAATTGAATTGTAGCTGGAGGTAGGTTGGTAATCAGTGTACAGCAGGTAGTTTTCGTTCCAGTCTTTGACAGTAATGTCCTCTAATGGGAGGCTCTGGCTCTTCTCTTGTTCCAGGCCACTAGGTTTCCCAGGATCCTTGGCTGCCTCTGTGTATGTGTGTGTGTGTGTGTTCTTGTTTATATTGAATAGAAATAATCAATGAGAAATTCTGCAGCTCCCTTACCTCTGAAAATCCTTCACGATTCCGGAAATTCGTCTTCTTCTTTTTGTAAAATGTTCGACCTTGAAGACACCGACTCACCATCCTCCCGCCTTGAATTATTGGCAATTGCCAATGGCAAAGTGATTTACAGCCCTGGCACCCTTACTTCGGTGGCTTTTGGGGACCTGACTATGCTTGTAATCTGCAGCGTGAATCATTCCTCCCATCATAATTTTCTTCCTTTCTCTTTGAACGGCCGGCACAGCCTCCCACTCTTCTAGAACTCAAGAACTGAATAGCTGTGAGATAGAGAGAAAGGGAAGCACAAAAGTCCCCCCCCCCCCAAAAAAAAAAAAGAGAGAGAAAGAAATGATGCTCTGATTAGCCTGCGAGTTAACAGTGTGGGGAAAAGAAACGAGAGACAAGAAAATCAGGTCAGAGTTGACGTATGAGAGCTGACACCGGCGCCCATCAGGACGGCGCCCGCTGCTTGCTTTGTTACATATTCTCACCATCGTATCATTTCACAGACGGATGGCGCACAGCCTGATGTGACAAGGCTTCTCTATCCATCTGGGCACGCTCGATTTTCACCGGCGCTCATTTCGCCGGGGCACCGGAGCACAACGCCCCAAATGGTGTGTTGGTGTCTGTAGTGGACCGGCGAGGGTCTGAGTCACCGGCTTAGTGCTCCCACACCGCCATGATACAGCGCGGAATAACAGGCTGACAAGCGGAGGCAGCGAGGATTGTGTGTGGCCTGTTTTCTGTGTGTTTTGTACCTGTGTGGGTGGGTGAAAGTGTGTGGAGAAAAATGTCTTATCCACACTCTGGTCCTGTATGTGCGCAGTCATGTCTGCAATGCAGCACTCGGCTGCCTTTTTCTCCAGGAGTCGGTATTGTTTATGTTGCGTGTCCTGACGCCTCCCAGGGCTGTTTGTTAGATGAGAGGATTAGTGGAGCCTCCGGGAACAGAAGGGATGATTTTCTGATTATATAGTGCTCTCTCCGGAGGAGAACCCCCTGCCATAACAGGATCGCTTTTTACATCTGTTCCTTGTCAAATGGTCCCCTGAAAGCGGCACGAATCGGGAGTAAACATATGGATACAAGTCAATTGTCAGAGCCGCATCGCCCCGGAGATTCAAAACGCTGCTCGGAGAAGACGTGCTGTAATCACCTCTTTTTAAGTCAGAGTAGATGTCATCGCAAGGCTCCCGACGCTGAGATGTGTCCGATGTGATCGCACACGTAGAGACGAATACACTCATTTACAGGATCCTATAAAGAGTTTTGAAGTAGGTTGAGGACTCGTCTTCTGAATGTGCATCCTTATCACGCACTGAATGAAAAAAAAAATAGAAAGATACTTAAATAATTCCCCCCTAAAACAAAAATCAGAATAAATTTGCGATTAAAATTAGCCGATACCGATCGCTAATATCGGCCGATCTTGTTGGTCGGGATCTAGTTTTGACCTTTTTTGGAGCTGGAACATGAGCAGTGCTACCCACAACAGAGAAACAAGAAGTGCTACCCCACTCAAATTCAAATAAAAGCCGGACACACCGTCTGAGTGACGGGCGATGAATGTGGAGCTGTTGTGCATAAACAGCAACCAAAGTGGTCACTTCACCTCCTTTTTTTTTGCATGCATCTGCATTTGAATCGCACCGCAAACCATATGAAGAAGCATCAAGAGGCGTCGACAGTTTGGATTAAAAAAAAAAAAAAACAGATTCGGAGGAAAAGACTTTTGTTTGCTGCAAACTCGTCCTGCGATCATTGCCTGGAAAGTAGAACCCGTATCTTTTCTGTTGCAAACAAAAAAACAAAAAAAAAGGTGTGATTTAATTCCGATTCAGTGACGCCGTCTTGCTTTTTCTGGAGCATTTGAAGCTTCAAACTTAAGTTTCCTTTGAGTGCACGTGAAGACAGGATCCAATTCTTTTCGTGGCACGCAGATGTTGATTGGATGTCAAACTGATGAGAAAAGTTGTACCATGATGTGTATCTGTTGTTGGTGCTCGATTGCAGACATCTGCTGTGGTCATTACCTGTGACAGCGAGGAACAGCTTGTTCTTCACCGGAGCAATCATCACCAGACTTTTCTGTGTGTGTGTGTGTGTGTGTGTGTGCGCGTGTGTGTTTATTTCCCCCTCGCAACTCTTTCCTTATTCTCTTCCCTGCAAGAGTTCATCCCGGCGAAGTCGTCCCCCGTCCTATCAGCTTCCTCTCTGCGCTCCCTGTCCCCGTCCGCATTTAACCCGTGATTGGTGACAGCGGGCGCAGCTCTCTCCGGAACCCTGCGTCCAATCAGGAAAGCCAAATCTCATCCAGATTGGGGATTGCCGGCAAAGATTGTGGGCCGTGTTTATTTTGCGATAGGAGGGAAAACTGTTTCTTTTTCTCCCCACTCTCCACAATCACATATGAGTATTTGCATACAAAGGACAGCTGTCAAGGAAGAGAGGGAGTTAGGAGTGGAGAGAGAGAGAGAGAGAGAGAGAGAGAGAGAGAGAGAGAGAGCGAGAGAGGCGGTGGCGACAGATGAAGATGAAGTGTCATGAGAGTAAAGTGCAGGCGAGACAGGCAGAGATAGAGCTGTTTTATCTGCTTGTGAGGGGCGGGGGAAGTAAATGTCACTGTAATCATGAAATAAGCTGGGCAGCCGAAGTCACCCTGCGAGAGGGAAAAAAAAAAAAAAAAAAAATCAATCTTCCATTTAATCATACATCTGCCCGTGATTTCTCTTGAAGCAAAATCCTCCTGAAGTTGGACTACGTTTACATTTCACCACCAAAGTTCCCCCCCGATATTTGGACGATTTTATGAACTGTCACGTTCTGTCGGATTATTTATAGACCCCTGTCAACGCCCAGGTGGTTTCACCCTCATTTGTGTCACCATATGGCCGTTAACTTTGGTCATTTGAGCGTTTGCGGTGCTGTGTTGTTGCTGTGCCGTTACGCCAACAATATTAGCTTTTAATGTCCCGCGTGCAATTTTGGAAATAGATCCTCTCTGTTCAAGACCAAAGCCTCACTCCCCCCCCCCCCCCCCCCCCCCATAGTGTGTTTGTATGTGCGGCGGCTGATTTGCTTTATTGGCTGATGACTCATTCTCTTTTCTCCACCTGCTGGAGGTCCTTCAATCACGTCGGTAATCTCCTCCTGCACGCTCTCAACCCCCGAGGTTACCTTTCCCACACATCAGAGCTTTATTCCTCTTAATCGAGACCAGCTCTGCTGCGACAGCGTTTTTTTCACCAGGTGGAAAATGGCAGGTCAAGATTCCAAGACTTTTTTTTTTTTTTTTCTCCCCCTCTCTCCCCGTGGCTGTGAAGTTGATAAGTTCCTCCAGGGATTCTGGAGCCAGGCCAGCTAAGACACTGCACTTCATGAGGGCAAGTAAAGGTTGATGTCGCGTCACCTCATAGATCGCGCGCGCGCGCGTGTGTGTGTGTGTGTGTGTGTGCATGCACCAACTCTTGGGTGTTTATCCAATCAGCCACGGTCTGATGTATGCACGCTTTTCTGATTGAATTACGCTGGAGCTTCGTACAGAGAAAAACGGTAGTGAACCATCTCCTTGACTACTTATGAGAGAGCAGACACTTTTGCCGGAGTCTCCGTGGTGACCTCACTCAATCTGCATACGATTACCCCCCCCCCCCCCCCCCCAGCAGACCCGTCATCCGATTTACGAGCCGATCACCTCGTCTCCAGAAGGGACACACACTCGCTTCTCATGTCACAGTAAAAATGTAGAACGCACGGACACGATGACACATTAGTTTTCTCTTTTTTTTTTCTCTTTTTTTTTATCGAGGCGGCCTTTAAACCTGAGATGCATCACACTTTGTGTTTTTACGCACGCTCATATCTGTGTCACGTCGTTCAGGCAATCGGCTGCACACGAGATTGACTTTTTTTCATTACATCTTAGAATCCCGTGCCTTTTTATGTGTCCAGTGTGAAGAAGCGGAGGTAGTTTCTCGAAGAGCGCGTCATACTGATTCATGTTCAGTTCAGAAAAACGTGTGGAAAAGGCCTTGAAGCTGCCTTCCAGTGGGACCCATTATGGAGCCAGGGTCAAATTAAAACAAGAAAATGTGTTTTCCTAAGAGCGGATGCTTTGAATTAGTGGACATGTACGTATATGTTTTGAAAGCACAATTAGCTTGAAGGCTCCATAGGCCTTCTTTATATGAGTCTTCCTTGCCTTGATCTGGGTTGCAATTTACCCCGAGGCCTATATTTCCATTAGAAACCCTGTTTTATGTCCTTTACAGACATATTTTATGTTAAAAACATTCATCACAAATGCAGATGAGCGACAGCATCCTCGCCGTATTGTTTTTTCTTTTTCTCTTCGCTTTCCTTCGCCTATACGAGTGCACTGCTCGTTCAGAATGTGGCTGGTCAAGATTGGCTGGAGGTAAAGTGTAGTTCTGTGGTGAGCCAGGGCGCCCAAAAGGTTTGTTAACGGCGGTTAACTTACGTGTACTTTAAAAAAAAAAAAGTAAAACCCCCGGGGCGAGTCTCCTTGTGTCGCCGTCTCGGTCGTCTCGTGTTTGAACAAAACGAGCTCATCTAAACTCCACAATCAGCGATTCACTTCCTTGGGTCCGCAACAATACACCTGCCAAGTCTCGACGTCCAAATTGGTTGTCTAGAAACCGCTAACGGAGACACACACACACACACACACACACACACACAGACACACACACAGACAGACTCCTGGATTTATAGATAGATAAATCACATCCTTTATTTGGTTTTACATACAAGCAAGAATCACAGGGAGATGGAGCGTTTTTTATACGTCCTGTGTGTCTTTTACACAGTTGGACAAATGAGACAAACATGACAAACGTAAAAGCAAGGCAGGCCTGACAAATGGCCCTGTCTTTGTTTAATGGCCTGGTTAAATCGGGATATGGAAGACCCCGTTTTGATGTGATGTCAGTGAATATTTCTCTATTAAATCCCCCGATTTCCATACAGAGTGATGCTCAAACATCGCTTCTGTGATCATGTGCCAAAACACGACAACTGACAGATAACGGCTTCCATTTCCCCCGCTGACACACAGATTGTTACACACACTCAGGGACTGTGACTGAGGAATTACCCCCCCCCCCCCTCTCTCTTCACTGTCTGGTCATGTGTATTACGGCCGCAAAAACGCCTGCGTATGCTTCATGTCCCTGTCGCTGAAAAGCTGCTGGAGTTGTTGTTCTCACTCAGCAGATTGGCCAATTCCCTCTCCAATCGTGATCCAGCAGAATGGAAATCTGGTGAGCGGGGAAATGTTAATCAAGTTCAATCAGGCTTTGTACCATGTTTGTTTCCTGCCAACTGACTATAAAGAATCCAAAGCCGCACTTACTGACGCGAACCAAAACCGACCGTTGAAAGTCTGAAAAGGGGAAATTTGAGGATTGGTGAAAGATAACAGATATTGGCGTTGGGAATTTCCTTGAGGCGGTTTTGTAGATTCATTCCCTGAAACTGTTTGGTTGAAGTTTTCCCTTAAAGGGAAAATTAATTCAATGCTTGTATTTTTTATTCAACTTCTCATTGGCTTTTCCAACTGATGAATACGTTTCCTAAAGGCTTCGAAAATTGTCTTCATCACGTTTTTTTTTTCTTTTGTTTTGAATTGTCTTTTTTTTTTTTTTTTAATCAGATGCCTGCTGACATGTATGCAATTGAATTATTCAGTTCAAAGATTTCAGTACCCGCACAAGTGAATTGACGTTTTACCAATCACTGAAGTTGACATATTTTTTGAAGATAAAGAGCCAACCTGTGATACTCGGGACATCAAACCCCCGATCTGTGAGACGCTATTTTTTCTCCAGGAGAAGGGAATACATTCAACTGTAAAGAAAGAGAGTGAACGTTCATTCACAGTGGTGACGGGAGCCCGGCTGTCGGATGTTTGGCAGCGATGCACTAACTGTAGTTTTATTTTATGTTTTTTTGCTGGTCCCAAATCCAATCTGGGCCGCCAAACCGAAAAAAGCACTTGTGAGTAAATGTGTCTCTTTCTTTTCTGTCTGTGCTGGCAGAATATGTAAAAGGTTGCAAAAACGGATGAATTGGTCGGCTGGTGGGGCCTTTTGGAACTGAGGATGCTTTCTAATATTTATTCATTCAAGCATTCAGATCATTTATTAATCTTCGAATGAAGGTGATTCTGACTGATCAGATATGATAAAAAAAAAAAACAGGATTTCTTTAGTTGGCGAAATCGTTATTTGGAAGAAAACCACAACAGTCAGATGAACAGTGCAGTATCCAAAGGTGGAAATGTGCGTCTGCAAAATCACTCGAGAGTCTCAATTAGGGCGCGTGATGAGAAGTGAAACCATCTTGGCCGCTGTTGTCTTACCTCAAGCCTTCAAGTTATTATCATCCACCCACTAATCAGCTCGGATAAGCGAGGGGGTCGAAACTTTGGTTGCCAAAGCAACAGGAAGACATAATCGCAATGAAAGGGTTGCAGCGTCAAGCAGCACTCGAAGCATACACAAGCCACTCCAGCCAGTGTTGTTTAATTTGGCTCCTGGTGAATCACTCTTCATACATTGGATGCTTTTTCGTTGTGTTGCTTCAGGTCCGTCCCTCTTAACTCTTAGGATACCGAAAGGAGCGAGGAGGAGGGCGACGTCAAAGTGTTGCTTCAGCAGTCAGGAAGGAAAGAGGAAGAGGAGTAAAATGATGTTGGACATGATGTTAGACACAGTTACTGCATTGCATCCTGGTGAATTGGCTCTTTCAGCCTCAGTGATGGATCCCCCCCCGCCCCCCCCCCCAAAAAAAAAAAGATTTGAATATTGAACATTGCTCTTTGATTCTGATGGATTGTCTCAGAATCTTTCACTGTGAGTGTTTGGTAACTGATGGAGCCTCGGCTATTAAACTCCACTGCAGCTGCCCTGGAAGTTTCTGAATGTGACATTATGTCGTCCTCATTTTTCACTGCTCAAGTGACTCAGAGGAGACTTTTCCTTTTTTTTTTTTTCTTTTTTCCATCTTTTCTTTAGCTTAAGCACCCAGCGGTGCTGTTGCCACTGCGCACAGCACGACCCTTACTGTGACACATAATGCAATACAATAATCTAAATCAGCACAGTTCAATCAATTCCCCCCCCCCCCCCCCGTAACCCAGACAACTGCGGCAGACACTGCACCGCGCTGATTGGCGGCCGACTTGCTTCTATGGTAAATAAAACATTTATAGAGGCTCAATTAAGCGAAGCCTGTTGAGTCTGCGGCAGCTGTGCTCGCCAGCTGTTTTTTAAAGGAAGAGTGATGCAGCGAGGTGAAGTGGGGGGGGTGGGGAGGTGTCAGGAACAGGAAGGGGAAGACGGATAAAAGAAGATGAAGCAGGCAGAGAGCTTGTTTTTTGATTTGGTGACGAGCCAATTTTGGGCGTCAAGTGCAGGATACGATTCTTTATGAATTTCTTCAATTAGGTGATCAGAAAAAGAAGTGGGCATGAAGTGAGTGAGTGAAATCTTTGTGAGTTCTGATTGGTCTGCCAGAACTTGGTAAGCATTAAGTGTCAGTTTAAACGTTGGTGTTTCTGATGAATGTTGAATTGCAAAAATAGTTGCATTGGCACAATATGGGGGGAAGGGGGCGGGGCCTCTTTTTTTTGTGAATTAGCATTAAAAAAACACCTGAGACATTATGAAATAAAATGGTAAACTTTGGGAAGGGATGGCAGAGTAGAACAGAAAAAAAAAATGGAAATGAGGTCGTCAGCGGCGCCAAAAAGATGAGTTTAACGGGGACTTAAACACAGAAGGTGACACTAGAGTCAATATAAAAAGATTGATGTTCGTGGAATAATAAAAAAAAAAGCATTTTTCAGATTCCAACTTGCCATCAGTGTTTTTGTTTTTATTAGCCATGAACTCATTTAGACACGAGATGAGGTGTGAGCCAATAGCGTTGTTTGATTTGGTGGGTTATTGAGTAACAAAAAAAAAAAAAAAAAAGCTGCACACAAGGAGGAGAGCAACTTGATTGATTGTGATACAAGCGTCGTTGGCGAAGAACACAAACCCACATGCTGATTCCAGACTCCTGTCCTGTTTGCCACGAACCCTTTTTCATGATCTGCTTTTAGTATCTCCTGCCTAATTCTCCCTTCCTCTGTCCTTTTTCTTCCAGTGGAAGGCTGCACGGATTGGTCGGTGGACTACCTGAAATATAAGGTGCTTCTGGGGGAACCTGTACGGATTAAGTGCGCTTTATTCTATGGATATATCCGAGCCAACTACACCCATGCGCAGGCTGCGGGACTTAGCCTCATGTGGTACAAAAGTGCGGGACACGGGGACTTTGAGGAACCAATTAGTTTTGATGGCACACGGATGAGCAAGGAGGAGGACGCCATCTGGTTCCGCCCGGCAGAGCTGGACGATGTGGGTTACTACTCCTGCGTGTTAAGGTAAGCTCCTGTCGTCTCACCTGGAGACATCACGTCGCTGAATTCTTGTTCTCATTCTCTCTGGCTTCCCCAACTCTCCCTTCATTTTGAACGTGTTTTCCCAGCAGCGTGTCAGTAAAATAATGCAGGTTTATTGCATTGTTTTTGGAGGAGCGTCACCCCCTGTTGGTTTCTAATGGAGTCCGTCATCTCTGGCCAAAAGAGCAGCGGCCCTTGCTCCACAGAGCATCCTCTAACAGTACGAGGCCCCATTGACGCCGCTTGATATGCTAAATTATTTCTTTATTCTCCTCTGGGGGACAGTAAGCCATTAGGTGCAATTGGTAAATCCATAAGTCTTTGCGCCCTATCAAGTCCTTCTTTCTGACTACTGAGTGAGATGAAAGGTTTAACACGGGGAGATTCAGGAAAGGGAAGGGGGAAAAAAAGGGCAGCGGAGATTTAAAAGTAAACTTTTTTTTTTCTTTTCTGCTTCCCTGACGTTTGAGGTAGACGATTTTTTTGATTTAAGAATCCTCTAATGTGGTGACCTCTTCTGCTCTCTGAACTCGTGCTGGCGGAGGTTTTTTTTTTCCGTCCACGTGGAGGTTGTCATGTGCGCAGTCGGGAAGAAAAAGCAAAGCTGCTAATTTTACAGGTGAATAATGCACTCTCGAGCTGCTGCATTGCGCGCGAGCGTCCGCGCATTCCACTTCTTTTCCACTACCATTCATCACCATTAGCATTCCCCCTTTTTTTTGTGCTATGGCGGCTGCCAGGGATAGAAACAGGCAGCACCAGTCCCAACAATTCTCATGGCTCCATTCAGCGGCGTTGGCAGCGTTTTCCGGAGGTAGACAATCAGTCGGCTCCGAGTTATTGTGTAATCACGCAGAAAGTAGAGCCTTGAGATTTGATTTGGACGACTTGTGTTGCTTTTGCAGCCAGTCTCGGCCATTCAGAACCAAATTAAGGGGCAACACTTATTTACCAGTCGTGGGGAGACATGACAATAGTCTTGAACGCAGAGCATTTTTCCTCCGCTCACAATTTCTCCCTGCAGACATTTCTTTAGACTGTTGTTGCTCATAAATGCTTTGTGCAGGTCCTCCACTGTGTTTACACATTGTGAGCCGGCACTAGATTGTTCACTTTAGATGTGTCACTATATGGAATATTCACAACTCGGTGTCGGCGTTAAAGCGACAATCAGCTCCACTCATTCTAATAGTTAATCAAAGCGTATTCTCCCGTGGGCGTTCAGACCTGCAGACACTCCGCGACTCGACATTCCCAGAAGCCGCTGACGTGATCGATAAAGAACCGGCGATGAAACTCGGAGCCCACTATGTACACACTGCCTCTAATCATCAAGTATTTAGAAAAGGCGAGAAAATCGAAACAGATCCCAGGACAGCATCAAACAGATTGTGGAATGTTTTGTCCAACAGCCTTGTCACTAACTTCAAATCAGACAAAACGGAGAGAGGCAGCAGAAGCGGAAGCTTGAGGCCGATTTTTTTTTTTTTTACTTCTCCTGCTCCCTGAACGACTGAATTCCTGATCAAAATTGCTGATTCATGGTGTCAAACGACTTCAATCGAGCTGCGTCATTCCGCTTTTCTAATGACGCGGAGAAGAACCCCACAACTGATGAATATTGCACATGCTACAGTTCATGCTATGACTAGCGGGGTGCAGGATGTCTCTCACCCACATACTCCATCAGCGCCACGCCAGGGTCAAGGGTGCGTCAAGCTGGACAGGAAGTCAGAAGTCAATTTCAAAATAAAATACAATACACAGATTGTTTTTTGTTTATTTCAAACAGGCATGCAAACTACAAAAAATATTTTTAAAGCAGAAACATTACATAATTACATAATAATCCACCAATGAAAAAAAAGCCAGACAACTGTGTGCGCCCCCCCCCCGCCCCCCCGACAAAACACACAAGCCTTAAACTGAGCATTTATTATTAGCTTTCCTTGAGCAGCTGCATTCATTTAAAACCCAGAAGAACAAATAATAAACGCGGAAACATTCATTTGTCACGAGGTGTTTACTGTCAATTCTCGCAACAGTTGAGCTGAACACAAAAAAAAGCTGAATAATGTGCCTAGTTGCACATGGTTTATTATATAGCAATAACATATTAACCTTGTAGATAGAGGGCGTTTTCTCTCCACTGGCTCATTAGTCAGGTCTACAGCGGCATAAGGTGGCTTTTAACGGGGGGGGGGGGTCTGCTTTAAAGGGTTTAGGATTAGGTTATTGAAGTGTGTGTCACATGTGTAGTTTAATGCAGCGCCCTCGAAGTGCATAGCAATGCATCAGAATTGACCACATGGGACCATCAAATTAGAATGATTTATGGTCCTGTATTAGCATATACTCTGACTTCTGTTGAGTGGAGCCAGAATAATAGAAGCAAGGCTCGGTCCGGATGACTGACAGAGAGACGCTTTTCAAGCAGACAGCACAGGGATTGCTCATTCTCTCTTTCCAGGCTTCAAAACCTGAATCTATAAATGGTGGAGAATGTCCTCCAAATTAGATATACGTCAGATAATAATTTTCAAAGGCAGGGGTTAAACAGAGCCACTTCAAAGTACGCGTGAGTGCCCGCACTCGAAGCTCTACTTTAAGAGATCGAGCCATTAGCCGCTAAACGTTCCACTCGTGCTTTTTGTCACATTCTCCTCACTTTTTCACCTGAGCGTCCACAATGTGTTCTAAATAGCAGATTTGGATTCTTCCAAACGCATAGCAACGCGTCGACCTGTTACACCGCCGTGACTCATTTCAATTTGCAGCCGCCGCCGCCGCCAAATCAGAGGATTGCTCTTGTCTCTTGTCTCAGCGGCGTGGGTCCTATAGATGATCAGCGCTCGCATATGTTAACATATCACATTTGGATTAGGATCCTGGCAGTGTGTTTTATTTCGGAGCATCCCCACCCTCTGATACATGAAGGCACCCGGGGAATTAGAGCTCTCAGCGGTGGAACGAATGAATCACAGCGCGACAATAAATCATCTCTCGCTGGATACATTTCATACTCGAGCATGTTGGAACAATTCAGTCTCACTTACAATGGGCTGCCATGATGTTATTGTCACTGAACGAGGATTGATAGAGCCAAGTGTATCAAAGAATGTCACACGTGAATCTGGAAATTGCCGCTCTGAGAACACAGACATCTGAGGCAAAAACAACAATCCTGAGTCTCTTCCACAGGGGAGAGCGGATTCATCCTGATTGGAGATCTGTGTTTAAGTTTGCCTACATTGACCAGGATGCATTGCATTCGAGCGGACAGCATCTGCCTTGCTCTGCTGCACTTCTTCAAGCTGTTACAAATAAGCAAGGTGAGACGGGAAGTGACCTTGCACCTCTCCCGATACAAGACCAACTTCCATATTTTAGCCCCGCCTCCTCCCTCCAATGATGCGGCGTGGTGACAACAGAACAACAGATTGCAGACAGACCTGCAGACACAGAGAACGTCTGTAATATTGCTGTTTTAATCACTTTGTAATACATAGAAAATACATTTCCCATGATTCTTCCACGTCACCACAGTAGATGTTTCAGACAGGACTCTTATTGAAACAGGAAGCACTAGAAATGCAAAAACACATCCTCAGCATCTGCTGGCTTTGGTGACCATAGTCAAACGTGCAGCATGCTACCTCATTATGCTAACCCAGCTAATGTATGCCTTTAATCACAGCAAACACACAAGGGCATCTGCAGCCAAAAGCGCCTTTTGTTTCTGCTTCATTGTTCTTTCTTTTTTTTTTTTTTTTTCTCCTCCTCCTTCTTCTTCTTCTTCTTCTTTTTGCTCATTTCCACCAGGAGCAGGATGTGAAACAACAGAGGAAGAGATTTAGTCTGCCAGTTGTCTGTCACAGGTGTTACCGCCCTGGGCAGAGCTTAACAGTGGAGGCAGAATATTCATAAGACACACACACACACACACACACACACACACACACACACACACACACACACACATCAGAATGGCCTCCACCAGTAAACACACACTGCTGCAGGATCATTGGCCATTCTGTGCTGTTTTTACTGCTGTCAAACTTGGAGGCCACTATGTTATTGTTCAGCAAAATTCTTTGCCCCCCCCCCCCCCCCCCTGCAGAGAGAGCAGGACGTGACAATCAACCAGGCTCTGTGAGATTGAGTTCTGCCAATAGTGTGTGTGCGTGTGTTCCCCCCGCGAAAGATTAGATCTGTCATGTAAAGTAGAGCAACATTCTGCGAGCAGCTTGGACACCATGTGGCAAAATCCAGATGATGACACACACATCTGTGCTGTTAAAAAAAAAAACACATCTTAATAAGTTTAGCATTTAGCAAAGTTTGGAGACAGAACAACAGCTGGAAGAATGTGCTAAGAGGGAGCAGAAAAACACACCAATATAGGAGGAGCACACACACACACACACACACACACACACACACACACACACACACACACACACACACACACACACACACACACACAGAGTGAGACTGTCCTTGTCACATCTCTGTGTATTTGCTCAGTTGCACTCATGGGTGTCAGAGGGCATCATCACATGCTTGCACGCCCACATTCACAAACACACACACACACACACACACACACACACACACACACACACACAGCCTCGACATGTCACTTTTGCTCCCACTGTGCCTCCAGTCTGTATGTAAATGCAGACACACTCTGTTCAGAGAGTTCTTGGCCTTTTTCACTCTCACACACACACACACACACAGATTAACACGCATCGTGAACATACGACGAGGGGCGGCTCGCGTCGCATACGTCGGAGCGGAAGGGGAGCAGATGAGCCGGCTTGCGTTTCAGATCGAGGCGTTTCATTGGTTGCATAATGCCATCTATCTGTCTGGCTTCACCTGACTTTTACCTTTTAATTTTCGGAGGTTCAATCGCTGCCAGACTTTAAATGTCACCATGCTTTTTTGCCATTCCATGCCCAAACGCAGCAAACTGATTCCACTGATTTCTGCTAATTCTCAAAAAGCTCTTTTGAGACTGAAATCGTCGTTGTGTTCGGCTCGGCCGGTATATGTACGAACAAACCCCGTAATTCTAGCAGACACGAGCTTCAGCCGATGTGGACATCAAAACGTCGAAAAAACAGACGTCCACATCGATCGCCGCGGATGAAGTATCGGATTACTTCATCAGATTTAAGGGACGGCAGTGGCAGCACACGGAGGATTCCTTTGGCAGGTAGCTAATGGTTCACCTTTGGCCCTGACCACCAGCGTCGGCATGCTGCCACCACTCAGGCTTATTAATGGGTTTCCTGCATGTTCGGCGACGCCTGAGCTGTCACCGGCGGAAAAGGACGACGGGGAGTGGAAGATAACGCAGGGAGTGACTGTGCATGTCTCGGCGTCTGCCGTTTGTGCTTCCGTTGGTTGATTTCAGCCCGGCTCACCTGGCACCTGCGCGCACACAAACACGGGTAAAAACACACGGAACACAAACTAGCACATTCAAACAATCTCTCTCCCACCCCCCCGCCCCCAGACTGCAGCCGTGTTGACTGCGTTAGTATTCGCGGGCAGGAGTGGCTCGGTGATCTCTCAGGGAAGTGACAGTCAGAATGGGCCGTCTGGAACACTCTGTCATTCAGGCCGAGTCAGGGCCTGTCCAATTGATCCAGCCCGGCTGTCAAAGCCAATGAGAGACGCCAGACTAAGGAGCAGGAGGGATGCTTTGTGCTGCCAGGGTTTATGGATGATGTATAATATAAGGAAGGTGTTTGTGTTATAAGCTACCTGGCAGGAGACCATCCGTTAGCTGTGGCTCTGTGGAATCCCCTCCCCGCTGAGGAGGGCGCCGACCACGAGGTCCTGATGATTGTTTCGTCACGTGAGAAGGAAAGTAACACTCCTCGTGCTCCCCATAACGTTCATCTCACAACTTTGTCTTGTTTCTTGCTTTTAGAAACTGGATGGTCTCCAATACATGAAGTCATCTTTTTACCATCTTCAGGTGAAGCCAAAACTGTGAGGTCTTTTGAAATAGTCAATTCCTAATTTTCCAACAGTTCAAATGAGGACAAAGGGAGCAAATATATTTCAGTGGTCAATGAATTTTCACCCTTTGATTCACAGTTTGAAGTTACAGATAAACAAAGTCAATGGTTTGACTTCATATAGAAATTCAAGCTTAATACCCCGACAAGTAAAACCAACTTCCAGAGCATCCAGCTGAAGATAACAAAAAAACACCATCTTAATACAGATTAGTAAAGCTGTGATTTCTTCTATCAGAGCACCTGCAGCCATCTTGCCTTTTTTTTTTTCTTTTTTTTTCACATATTTGTCGAGTCTCCAGCAGCGCAACCAACATCGCTTTACAAACAGCATGACTGTTAGAGTCTTTTACAGCCCAAACAGACACTGTGAGGTTTTTTGTTTTTTCTCCTTCCTGTATCTGGCAGCAGCTGTTTGTCAGGCGGGGAGGGGGAGTATGGTTGACTTTAGCTGTGATGTCTATAATGAACGCGGAAGACTTCCACAAACTTCAGTGTTCACAGCTACAGAGAAGCAAGGAATGATGGGATGAAAAAAGGGACATCTTCCACATCACTGTGTGCTGATAGAAAAAAAGTGGTCTCCGAAGCATTCATTCACAGTGACCAGATGGAGGTTTTTGGGGTAATTATTTGATCTGGATTTGCCAAGCTGATTCATTCAGTATTCTTTACACCTGTGCAGAGAGACCGTCGCTCTGTGTTCCGGCGGTCTTTTTTCGTTGGCTCCGTGTGCTTCAGTGGAGGCTGTTTTCCAGCAGCCATTGTCTGATGATGTATGGACTGCTGTCGAGGCTCAGTCCACCTCTCACTCTGCTTCATTCAGCTGTGTGATGTTGTGCTGTGAACTTTGGATGGATCTTCATTGTGATGTCTGATGTTACTATGGCAGTGTCACAGAAGAATCATCCTGGGCCCTGTTGCTGAATATAAATAGACTTTTATATAACACTCTAAATTGATATAGAAATTTTCTTCTTGCTGTTTTTTTTTAATTATTATTATTTCCTGCTTTGACTCCCCCTTCCTCTTTATAGCAACTATCTTGCCGTTAGCAACAAACAGCTATGTGTTAACGCAGCTGCAGGTGGGTGCTGTGGGTTGTTGTTTACATTGATTTCAGATAAAAACTACAAGAGCAAGAAAGGCGACGGCATCCATCTTTTCTTTGTAATGTACTGTTGTTCAAGCAGAATAATATAATAAGATTAGCTTCAGCGTGACGTCTGTTCAGTAATGTTTTTGTACATTTTTTAATCTGAGTGTGTTTTTAATAGTCAGTGTAGTGTGGACTAAGTAAAAAAAAAAACATAGCACGCTATATGAATACAGATTATATTTATCCAATCGCTTTGCAAGAATTGTCCAACACAATTTACATCTTCATGTGCTCATCTTCTTCTTTATGAATGTCGACTGCTCTTTATAGAAATTGGAATGCAATTTTCCCTGACCATGTGCCGCCTGCATTAGGATTCTCAGCCATTTCCAGTGCCTGCCCTTCACGCTCCCTCTGATTGGACATTTGTCCCATGCTTGATTCCATTTGATTAAGCTGAGCCCAAATGGCTTCAGGACACAGGGAGACAAAGGACTGAGGGTTGGCGATGGATAGTTTATTCTGGGAGACTCTCAATCCCTGTCCCAATCTATTCACGGTTTTGAGCAGAAACTCACTTATGAACATTTTTCATTCACGGTTAATCCTAGAAACACATGTGCGATATATGGAGTGGGTTTTACACAATAAACCATGTTTAACATACCATGGAGGCAAACGCCACACCCCCAGCTGAGGTATTTTATTCAGTTTCATCTCCAGCCTGGCCTATGATATATCCTGCCTGTTGGCTCTCCTGGTCCAAGCTGAGCGGAGGAAGTCATCAAACAAGATGCCAAGCCATGGCTATCTGATAGCAGGGACACTGACCTTCTCTTCCTCATATCTGATGGGGGTTTTTATCTGCCAGACAAATGTCAGAAATACCATTCCCCAAGCGCAATCACTTTGGCACCACGGCCAACTTTTCCTCCTCCGCATCCTCCCCATCTCCCCTCCCTTCCCCCTGGACTGCGGACTCTGGGGCTCCTCGCAAGACTTCTGCGACACTGAGCCATCAGTCAAACTGTGATATGGGAGGACTCCCAGCCAGCCTGGATCCTCAAGGTGACAGTATGATGGAAAAGTGGCTAGACATTGGGAGGAAAAGCCTACGAGACTATTTGCATTATTTGCCATATGTTCACTTTGAAATGGCTTTTGTTAAATTGATATTTATTCTTAAGGAAATATATACATTTGTGAATGAAAGGGAAGGAAAAAAAGGCCACCATCGTCTAACCAGGAGTTATTTGTGTTCTCAGTGGAGAGATTGGGTCTGGGATGTGTTCGCTCATAACTCGGGCTTGCATCCTGTTGTCTCGTCTTAGCTTGACAGCCATTTCAAAGAAGGGTGCTTTGTCACAAACGCTAAGCTAGCTGTATGTTATCTCTAAACTACAGGCCAGTTGATCTTGTCTTTAGTGTGTCTGTTGAATAAATCATGTAATATCAGTGATAAAATGAGCTGATACTGATATTATCATCTGGCAGTCAGTTGGGCTTGACTTGACTAGACTCTATGACTCTAAAAATATATATACTGTATCTTAAAGAAGCAGCTCTTCAAACCTTGTTTGCATTCAGCAAATGAAGAATACAGACCTTTTATTTGCGGATTGACTGAAGCTACTTTACGTCGTGCTCCAATATGGTCCATATGGGCTTCTGTACACTCAGAGAAAAAAGCCCATTCCAAAAGCACTACATGAGACAATTTGCGTCTGATATGCACAGCAGTGTGGCAGCTCATACATTACATCCAGATAGCCTGGGGACCAATGAATAAGGTCATGACAGAGTTGGAAAGAGCACAATGGAGACAAATTGTTTATGCTTGTTATGGAATCAGGTTGGTTGCATAGCGATGAGTTGAGGGTGTCGTGGAATGGAAAATGAGATCCCTGAAGGCATCGAGTTGGAAAATGAATGAATAATGCTCTGGAGAAGGGCTGCTGTCAGTTCGAGACACACAACCCAAGGGAAGTCTTGGAGGAATCCTCTGACTTGTTGCGAAATAAGTTTGTTTTTTTTGGATGGTGTTGGGGATGAGATGATTGCTTTTGCAGCTTCTTCTTCCCAGTGATGAAGTTTAACGGAGCTCTTTAAGCATCGTTAAAGGAACTTGGGGCCCTGTCATAGATTGCCCACTTCTTATTTTTCAGCAAAAACAGACATTCAGCAGAGGGAATAAAATGGAGTGGTAAAAGAGTCGAGCACAAAAGATAAAGCACAATGCAGAAATTCTGCGAGGCTGACTTTATTTGGGAGTTTGTACGTGCATGTTTTTTTTATCTGCAGGGTGTGTAGACAGGAGAACGCATGTGTTTTTCATAGCGTGGCAAATTATCCGCTGAGGTGTGTTTCTCACTGTGGGAAGAATTTGTGTACTACAAGACAGGAGAGAAAAAGGGCATTAGAGGCAAGGGACAGAGACAAACCGCGAGCAGACAGAGGGAGAGAGAGAGAGAGAGAGAGAAGAGGTGGATGAATTCTAATTGAAGCAGGAGTCTATTGTTCCAGCATGGGAGACAAGTGCCACACTCTTAGACAGAGGCTAAGTAGGAGCAAGTTGGCCTGCAGTCAGATTTGGGGAGCAGGGATGCTTAATCATCCCGGGCTGGGTGCTGGAGTTGACAGGTGAAATATGAGCCGACGCTACAGGTAGGAGCTCCAGTCTTCCCACAGCTCACGGTGACCTTCGCTCCGACCATAATTTATGAAAGGGCCGTAAAACACTGATTTAGGATAACTGGGCCAGCTCTCTCTAGGTCTGGGTTTATCTTGGAGTCCAGTCTCTACGACTCCAGTTGAGACTTGGACTCTGCTTGTCATCAGATTTTTTTTTCTTTTTTTTCCCGGCCTGTCTGAAGCCATCGTTCCGACTGTCTGTGAAGAGACGTCCATTCATGCCAGACCGCATTAACTCCTGCGCATGTGCTCTCTCAAGAAAGACCTTCCATCCCCACTCCACATCCCACATGAGCAATCATCTCTGATCTCAGGTATCTGATGACGATGAGTGATTTCACTGACGTACTGCTGCCCCCGTTGAGGCCATTCACTTTAACTTTTGCTTCGTGGCTTGCAATAAACTTATAAGATTGCAAAAAAAAAAAAAAACTCCCACCGTGTGTTGGGAGACTTAAGGGGCTCGGATTTGTGCAGATGGTTGGCGTAAATGTAGCGAAAAAAGTCTGCATGAAAAAAAAAAAACAACAACCTGGAAGTGTGAATGTAGCTCCAGCCAGCTGTCTTCAAAAATAATTCCTTAAACAACAAATGTAGGAACATCATGCCTCAAAGTATCTGAAACAAACCAATGTATTATTTTCTTTTTTTATTTGTTTTCTACCTGCAGATTTTTTTAGTCTGTGCCTGCTACAATGCTTTATACTGTCAACATCCCTGCTGTAAGTTAAATTCCCAGTGAACTGATAAGGCGCATGTATTGTCACGGTTTTAGTGGGATATTTAATTTTAGTTTTATTTGTGAGGTGCCGGGACATTTTCCTGAGCTAACCTCACATCGACCTTTAAACTTCCTTCCCTCGACAATTCTCTCAGATCCTAACCGCTCACTGAAAGTTAGCTGTAATGACTTATCAGCAATTATTTCATCTTGCCAATTTCTATTAGAAGAGGAGTTAGTTTAATTAAGAGATTCATTACATTAGTTTATTAATTCCCTCAAAGGTGCCATGGATTCTTGAGGGAACTAAGAATCAATTCTGCTGTCTATTATTTAATATCAGTGCGCACAGATACTGAGTTAAAGGGCAGCTCACGCTTGGTTTTCGAGACGGTAACTTTGCCAGAGATTTGGATTACATAGCGCCAAACTCTCGCACAGTAGTTGACAGTTGCTGCATGCAAAAATCTATAAATAAACGCACGAGTTTAAGCAAGGCCTAATCCCACGAGCATCCTGCAGTAAGAGGCAGCAGTTTGCCAATTGCTGTCCTCCCACTTTAACTGCTAAATGACCATTGCACATAATGTACCTGCATTTGCTGCACATTGCAGATGGAGTCCTCCGCCTGTCCTCCAGCTGTATACAGTCACTGTCAGCCTGACACTTCTCCCACTTGATGTATGCAGGATGCTATCTATCATTGCCACAACATTGCATATCCTCTTCAGTTTGACACATTTGACAGACACCCTTGCCCATTAACGCCATGCTATCACCTAGCTTGTTATCGCCTGCATATGCAGCGCGCGGAGTTTCCCCCTCGTGCTCGGTTTGGTAAAGTACATTTGAGTCTCTGGAGTGTGCTGCAGCAGTTGGATGCTTTTTTCCCTCGGATTGGCCTCATGAATATTATACCTGATGATGAGTCGAAAAGCTGAGAGATCACCGGGCTCTTCAGGCCCAAAAGGCATCATGATGGATGTGAAACGTTCGAAAGACATCGTAGGACAAAGTGTCGGCCCACGCCATCGATCACTCATTGCCGAGCAGATGACACCGTCTCCCTCTCCCCTCTCCTCCGAGCACATGCAAGTTTATCAGCGCGTCCCAGAATATTTAACAGGCAAGAGAGCGCACCCGTGGGATCTCATTTGCACAGGTGTCCATCTGGTCGAAGTTGTCTCGGATAATCTCCACATCATGTCACATTTGCATCCCGCCTTCCTGAAAGTGGCACGCTCGCCGGAGGCAGAGAGCTCGGCACCGGGCAGTCCGAAGGGCGAGGGATTGTTTGCAGACATTGTAGCAAAGACCAGCGTGTGTTCTGCTAATCCACGAGGCAGTTAATGCCACGCAATTATGTGAGGATTTAACATGTTTGTAATTGTTTGTTGGTTCAGCTCAATTTGTGTAACCAGCTTTAGTTGGAAAATTAGCAATGAGATTTTGCTAAACACTGCCAATTTGTTTGGTCTTTTAACCAGCAGGGATTTGCTGCTGCAGTCATGCTGGAGCACTTGTCAATGTGACAAGCTTATCAGCCAATTTGGGGCGAAGAAAAGGTGCTGTTATTGAATTCATTGATCATCACAGACCTTTGCTTCTGTTCCCCTCCCTCAAATAGCACAACTTTCGCAGCCGATCAATGTGTTCATTGATTCCCACGTTCTGTTAAGAATTACTCAAGCAGCAGATCCCATCTCAGAATCGCGGTGCCTTTAAGGACCAGAACAGATAGCTATAAATGTCCGCCGCTGTTTCCCTTTCCTCCCCTTGTGACTGTGGAGCAAACGCAGTGCTGTGCAAGGAGTAGATCTGATCCGGATCACGACAAGGTTCTTTGTGCACATGACAACCCCCGATGGGTTTGGTATTTACAAGACAAGCGTTCCCAATAGACTGGGCGACATGAACACACTGAAAGCACGCTGAAACACTAGGCAGTAAAATTAAATGTATATTCTCACCGCCAATGAATATTCAACAGTGTCTGCGAGCCCAGGCAAGCATGAAGTCTCCAAACATTACAAGTAATCTCACATTTTACGCACCCTCTCCCGTGTGTTATAAATCCTCCTCTTCATGTGTAGCTATTACCGTGGCATTGTTGTGCATTGCGGCGAGTCATTTTCTGCTAGCTTGCGCCGTAGCTTCTTAACATTTGAATAAGAAAAAGGCTCAATCAATCTCCAAGCGCCGTTGACATTCAGTAGTGTCTTTCTATATTACCTCCCATGTCCCCACTCCTTTTACACACATTTGTACACTATGACCGCACACACACACATTAAAGCTCCTGTGAGGAGTTTTTCCGCTGATTATGTAACCGGCTGATATTAATACTGATGCCTCTAAATGAGCTGCGACAGCAAAAAGACCATAAGCAGTAAGATTTATTATTTCAATACTGTTATTTTTCATAACTGAAACAGCTGCCGGGGGGTAGGTGTCAGATGAGATGATTAACAGCAAACTGCAGAAACCGCCCCTTTAAAAAAAAAAAAAATCGCACCAGTGATATGATTCACTTCAGAGACAGCAAGAAGAGAGGCCGAGACAAAACTGAATAAAAAATGTATTCTAATTCTAGACCAGACTGAAACCTTCAAAAAATGAGACCAAGACCTATTTCAAGTACTCTAACCCTTCCTCTTACATCCCCACGAAGCAACATATATGAGATCATGATTCAGCATTTAAGGACCATTTTTCTCAAACTGTGCAAAAGTGATTTATTGCTTGCCACAACGTGTCTTTCCTATCTCCCTCTGCTGAATTCATTGTTTCAGATGAAATCTAATGAACGATCCTCGGGGAGATTTTGATCGCACAGTCTCTGATTTTATGCGACGCCGGAGATTGGACCGCTGGCAGCTTGTCTCCGCTGCATCTGGCAGCGCTTCAAAAACGACACAAGCTCATTTAATCTTCCGACTGATTCATTAACTTTTGTGTTCTTGCAGGAACTCCACATACTGCATGAAGGTTTCCATGTCCCTCACTGTGGCGGAGAACGACACGGACCTCTGCTACAACTCCAAAATGAGGTTCTATGAGAAGGCCGAGCTGAGCAAAAGTAAAGACATCACCTGCCAGGGCATTGAGGATTATATCCAGCTGGGAGTGGAGCCTGAGATCGTGTGGTACAAGGTCAGATATGCCTCTTAGTACTTCCTGTTTGCAGAAATAACACCCCCACTTTTCATCTCTTAAGATGTGTGAAATGTCGTTGAAACCAAGGCCTTTTTCTGCCACCTGAAACTCATCACGCACATAAATAGAAATGTACCCTTTGAATGGAAATAAAAAAGCAACTTCACAGTAAGATGCTGTTTATATGAAGAACAAATCATAAAGGTCAGCTTTCGTGCGATCTAATTTGCTCCCAAATCTCTCTGATTCCTCAAACTTGAAGCATAAATATATGACAGGCAAAACTTAAAACATCTCGTTTCCTCCCCGGAGGAAGTAGCGACGCCCACTTTTCAACCTACTGGGCCCTTCCACTGAGCCGACAGGTGGCGCCCAGGGGCCAAACTCGTCAACTGTGCAAAGCGTGCTGGATGAAGGTGGCCGCATCTTTCGTTTCCTACTGAATCAAATGGAAACAGCAGATAATTGCTGTCGGCTCACACACACCCCCCAGTTATTGGCTCTCACTCTGTCAGTGGGGGCTGATTGAATTCTGGGAGGCCTGTCTTGGACCGCGGCTCGGAAAGCAAACCCACGGTGCCCCAGTTTCTTCTGCCTCGAGTGTTGTTGTGGCCCAAAATCAGAAAGACTTGGGCTGTTTCTAAAAGCTCACATTTACTTTTCTATCAGTATCTGCATGTTTAAATTTAGAGTCTTTAATTCAATCCTCGTTACAAGTCAGGCGGTTGTGGATTTTGTGGTTTCTCATTGGTCCTTTTTTTCAAACTTTTATGGGCGTTAGTGGGTGGTTACCTTTGCTAATTAGGAACAACATGCGCACGCTTTCGACTTACGAACACGTTGATGAATCTGACGTCTTCTTTTTCTGTCTCATCGCATGAAGGAATGCAAGCCAAAGCAGTGGAGACAAACCATCGAAAGGAGGAGGGACACACTGTCCATCAAGGAAGTACGGGAAGATGACATTGGGAATTACACCTGCGAGTTACAGTTTGGGAACTTTGTGGTGCGGAGGACGACTGAGCTGTCCGTCACAGGTGAGAAAAACGACTTCGATGCTGTGAATCCTTTTGACTGCACGACTTTGTGGCGCGTACCTCACTGAAAGAAGCACGAGGAGAATCGACGTCAGTAAGAATTCCCTGAAAGCTTCAATGCAAATATATATTTACTGCATTTTAAAGCCAAAGGATTTGCACAAAAAGGCTGTCCTCATTGTTCCTCGCTGCCTGCTGAATGTTTCCTACAGATTGCACGTGACTTCAGGTTGTTGTTGTCGTTCTTTTAAAGCTGATTCGAGCACCTTCTACCAACGTGTCAAAGTCGATAACCCCGGTGTCTCTCTGACTCCTTGGCTGCTTTAATTGCTAAGTAGTGGAATTCACACATAGCCTCTTCAGCACTTTTTCTCCAGGCTGTTGAAATATTTAAGCCTGAACCTAACGCGGGTGACAGATTGCTTGTCACTGACACTGTCACAGCCGGGGGTGACAACAGCATGCACTGTGGAGAGAGAGGGAGAACCCAGACTTTACAGCTTCATTAAACCAGTCTTGTTCTGATACCTCGACTTGGGGATTGGCTGATAACAAGTTTCCCTCCAATCAGGGATCAAATTTAACTTTTTTGGTTCGAGTGGTAGGCCAGAATTTTTTTTATTTTTTTTTATCCATGTGTGACACTTTGCTTGATACTATGTTAATAAAAAAAAACAGCTGTACATTAACTTAATCCTTCATCAAAAGTGCTTTTGTCATTTTGAGGTTTCTATTTCTGCTAACAAAGGGGGCGGGACAAAGCGGATGGTGGTCAGCGAGGGTCAATCAAAAAAGAGTGTGATACAGTTATTGATAAAGAAAGATTTTGATCTGCCTTTGGCGAAAGGCGGGGGGATAGTTTTGGACCCAACCACCTACACTGGTATGAGTTTTTTATTCTCTGTCCTCATGGTGGCGCCTCGTACGGTTTAATAAAGACATTTTGACCTAATACAAAAAGAAAAGAAATATGCACCTATCAATCCTTCTTTAGCCAAATCTTTAAAAAAAAAGTTCTCTTGGGCTACCTAGGAAGTAGCTTTCAGCCTCTCTGATTAGAAAGATGAACTGCCTTATTCAGTGTTTTTAATCGTTTTTAGAATAAAGTTTTTTATGGCAAAGCTTAGACCTTTAACAATTGTTAGAGGAACACAGTATCAGGGTCAAACACATCATTTACTCTCTTCAAAAGAATTCTAAAATAACATTTATTTTCAAGTGTTCCTTTCTTAAAAGTGGAGCTTAGAACAGTTTGCATTGAAAGCCTATCTGACGACCACCGCTCCCCCTCTCTGTGACTCATGTGGCTCCGAGGCTCATATGTTCAAGGACGCAGGATGACGCTGACAGAAAGAACACAAACAACAAAAAGATGAATCGTGGATGTCGCTTCTTTGCAGCTTCCATGGTATGCTGAGAGGTTGAGAGTGAGACGAGTGTTCCCCGTTCACAGCGACCTGATCACACAATATAGTCCTTTATAAAGCACAGAGAGAGAGAGACTCCAGTGAGAAGCCTGAGTGAAAGTCATAAATCATTTTCTCACCATCCTCAAAATGCCATCCTGGAGGAAAAGTGTTAATCTCTCTATCTACTTTAGAGACATTCAGCATTTCCAAACAGGTGGCTAAAGATGATTGATGATTTGGCGATGGCCGTAGAAGCGACGTTTGTGATACTTTGGAAAGAAATATGCTCGTCCTCGTCTTTGTTCTCCAGCTTCAGTAACTGTAGCTGGAAGCGCTACACCTCTGCATTTGTGCAGTGCACCTTTCCTTTCAAGCAGTAAATATTCAAATTTATGGACGTGCGTTTATTTGATGGTTTGATGAAGTACAAAGTAGAGCCCGACCGATAAAGCAGACCGCCGATACATCAACATCTGCCCCAAAAAGCTTGCATCAGTCGAGCCCTCATACACTAGTGTATGTGTGGAGAAAACAAAGTGATTTTATTTGCTTCGCCTGTGCCTGTGATTAACAATTCATGATGGAGTAGGGTACAAAGTGGTGCTGTTTTTTAATGGTTGACTTAAAGTCAATGTTAGCATGCACAGCGCAGACAAACAGTTTGACCCACATTGACTTTTAGTGTAAGTTACAAGCTGCACTTTGCCTCCAGGTAACACAGTGTAATATACATTTTCATTGGAGTGCTTTTTAATCTTTAAAGAGCACTTCCAGTGTTTACTGAGTTTCCTGCCTCCCTTTTAATGTTTGGATATGTTTGTACCTGTTTCCTCAGCTGCCATGATGGCCGTGCTGATGATCCACGCCACTGGTTTTCCTTTTGATCACGTTTCTATTCTGGTCTCCCGTCGCTGCTGCGTGCCACTTGAAGCACACTTAAGTGTTCACTGACTGGAGGGAAAATGAGGCGACTGTGGCGTCCTGTTCCTTTAAGAAGCACATCTCTTGATTAAAGCCACGCATCATATTTCACTTTGTGTTATTCCTGTAGTTTCTTTTTTATCTAATCTTGCTTCCACATGGAGATCCGATGTTCAGACGTGACCTTTTCATCTTTCTTTATTTTAACACCTGAGCTAAGTATACATGAACCTTGACGTAATATTATCATCAACCGCCCACAGATCATTCCAATTCACCATCAAAACACTTGTCACTCCCCTCTTTATCAACAGCCCACAGGCCCTCTCACAGCAGTGCGACGGGACAAAAGGTCAGATACCATTTGATTATAATGAGCCGCGCTAAAATCATAATGAGCTCCCTCGGCGAGTGATTGGAAGCGACAGTCGCTTTCAGTGAAACTTGGGGTTTTATGAGTTCCTCTGTAAGGTGCACCGTTTGATGTCTTCGATTAAAAAAGACGGCAGGATAAAGGAGCAGTGATGAAATAGATGTATACTGGGGAACAGCAACTTCGGCGTGTAAAATCGGCTGTCGGTGTAGCTAATGAGCTGGGACTGATGCTGTTAACCTGCTTTTCTTAGCTTCAAGCAGCAGGCAGGAAGTGAAGGAAGGATTGAAAACCATCTTGACGACATGTTTCCAAAATGTGTCTGCCTTCCTCCTTTAACAGACAGATGCATTAACCTTATATATTTATCATGTCCCTGGGTACTACGGTACTTTGGCAGCTTTGTTTCTTAATGCAACTCTTATTGCTACGCTCTCTTTAAAGGTCTTTTCTGCCTGGCACATTCAAAAGCAATTCCTTTAAAGTGCACAATACGTTATTGCTGGATAGCAACGCTCTATTTCAGTGTATCACTTGGGATTGAATATTCCTGCTGAGGAAACTGACTGGTTGGAAACGCAAAGGATTTTTTTTTTTTTTTAAGCTTACTCAGCTCAACCACCGGTGCGCTTGAATGATGGTAAACTTTTACCTTAATGCGTTTTTTTTTAATGGCATGAATCTTGGAAGCCAAGGTTGTTTCGCAAATGTAGACAATGCAGAAGTGCAGAACAAGTTGACAACTTGAATTTCAAGATGGCAGCAAGACTATTCTTGAATTTAAACAAAAATTAGGCAAATTTCCTCTAATTCCAAACAGTCGGATGCAGACAAGTTCGGTCACCCCCCTACTGGCCGTGAGGACAAACTGCATGTTTAAAACACTTCACTTTTCAGACCCTGAGGACCTTCACACTTTTGCTGGCCACTTTGTTTTTTTTTAGGGCAACTTTCTACTCGACTCTTTTAATGAGGTGTGTAAACTACCGCGGACCAAAGGGTGATAATGCTTACCATGCTGTCTCCACATGCTGCGCTAGCAAGCTAATAAACTGAAATGATCAAAACAAAGCAGTGCTGAAAAGGCAAAAAGTCATCACGTCGCAACACAACTTCAAGTCCCTTTAATATGAGCAGAGAGGCTCCAGGGGGAAACTTAGTTAGCTTTCTTTTCAATATTGGAATCATTAGATTTTTTTGGGGGGGGTTGCTTCTCGACGGGGAACATCTCGCGAATAATATATGCAATTCAGTCATCATGATAAATGCTGTGAAGGCTGAAACATATTGATTTTGTATCCTAGAGTCGAGTCTATTGTTCTCCAGAAGCAGCTAAATGACTTTAGTTTTGTTGAGTTAGAATAGATGTGGCGTTTGTTTTGGTGCGAGTCAAGAAACGCAAAGAAAGCAGTCGAGCTTCAACAACTCCAAACATCCACGTATACCACAGTCATTTCACCGTGGCATCTGTCTCCTCATCAAGCCCACATTTACTGTATGTGCCTAAATATGAACCAACTGCTTTCTGCAAATCTGGTATCTGCAAAGCGCATCTCCTGCCTGCACCATTTGGTGGCCGTTACCAATTGACTCTCCAGATCTCCCAGAGTTGAATCATTAGCATAAGGAGGGTTGGAATATAATTGCTCCTGTAATTGATGGAAGATAATTAATCTGGCTAAGGTGACGGCGGCAGTGAAGATGACGCACACAAGTGTATTCAAAACATAGAATCCTTTTCTTTCCGTTTCTCACAAAGTGTAATCAGCAGGTGCTTGATGAGGTTTCTTCATTTTTCTTTTCATATCATTATCTTTAATATTTTGTCACTTTATTAGAGAACATCCTGACGATGGAAATGGAGCTTGTCATTAATCTGGGGAGTACGATGTGATTTAAAGTGAGCATCTCCTGCTGAGGCCGATGGTGGCTTTCAACTCTGATGGACTGGGAGTAGGGAATAGGGGGTAGGGAGTAGGGGCGAGCAGATACAGTAGGGGGTAGGGAGTCAGGGTGAAGGAGAAAGTAGAGAGTCTGGGGGCTTTGTTGGTCATAATAAGAAGTTTGAATCGTACTTTTCCTCCATCTGCTTCTACAGTAAACAGATAGATCAATGGGTTCTTACAGCTGGAACATGGCGGTTTGTATTCTCGCTTGGGGACAACACACAGACTGTAGAAGATGTGGACGTACACTGCTGGCATCAAAAGAAAAGCCATTTTGGAAACGCTTGTCAACGTACAGTCTTCTTCAGTACACGGCGCCATCATTTTGTAAGTGATGGCGCCACGTGCTGTGTATGATAATGGTCGTCGCTGCCTGTTGCTAAGTGACAAAGTGTTGAACTTTCAAACCTAACCACCAGGTTGAAGACCATCTTTTCCAGCCCCTCCTTTTGAGCCTCAGCGCTGGCCTGGCCATTTGTCACATCCCACGTCTGCCACACACTCGTACTGTACACCAGTCAAGACCACAAAGTGAAGTAAAAGGAACAACTAGCCAATTATGAAAAGTCTCAAGCTGAGCTTTGACACTAGCTCCCTTTTCTTCTTCATCATCTTCTTCTTCTTCCACCCACTCCATTGTACAATAAGATAAGGCTTCACATCCAAGGCCATGCTGCAAACAAAAACAGCTATGACACAACATTGCAAAATCAGTATAGTATACTGCAACCTGTTTGTTGAAACCGAACAACTGTTCAAGTGCAGAAAGAAACGCAAGAAATAAAGCATGCTTAAAGGCGTCATTTCATCAGCTACTGTATGTACAAAAAATGTGTCCGCTCTGTTCCGAGGACGTTGAGGACATGTTTGTGTTCAATATAATACATATGGATGTCTTCCACGTGGTCTCTTTATTCGGCTAAATGTTTGAAAAGAGAGCTTATTCACGGACTCTGTACAAAACAAAAATCATTAATAGTAGAATATAATAAAGCCTTGTACTTTCCTGTGGACCCTGCCCTTTAGAAAACCGGATTTACAGCATCTTTAAAGCTGTGTCCACTTAATGGCCTTCAAGTCACATGACTAGCAATTTATTCTCTTAATAGCTGCAAAGGCCGGAGGTTATGAACAAATTATTCCCCCAGAAGCGCCACGCACCGGCTCACTCATGCGTCGCTTTATTAACAAGAACGGGTGAGTATCCCCCCCCCCCCCCCCCCCCCCCCCCCCTCACTTTCAACTCATTATAGGTGTCGCTCAAGTGAAGATTTCCCCACGACTGACCATACCACATGTCAGGATTTAATTCGCTCTTACGACATAATTGGGGCTCATTTATGGCAGAGAATGAGCGCTGATTGCCGCCGCAGCTCTTATTTGCGATTTAGGTTGTTAAGGTGGCAGTATTTTGAGATCACGGTTTTTCCTCGTGCAGCTTTGATTTGCACACGGGCAGAGTCCCACTCTTCCCCTGGTGGACCGTTTAAAGAGTTGTTTTTTTTTAGCGGAGCCAACTGGACAGAATGGATCAACACCGGAGAGGAAGTGAGGCAAGGAATCGGCCAGATCGTCCGGTTAATTTCAAAAAACACTATAAACGGACTCGCTCGAAGAAGAAAGGCTTTTGCTCTGCAATTGGACTCTTCCCTGCAGATTTCGGGTTGTGCAGTCATCCTCGGTGTCCAGCTGTTTGCCATAAGTCCCGCGTTCTCAGCGCCCCTGTGGTTTGGCAGCACATTTGTTATGCGTTCCCCTGCCACCCCTTACCATCCCGGCGAGTCGACTCACCCCTGAGCTCTGATCAATCCAGCAGCCGTGTGTGTGTGTGTGTGTGTCTGCACTGTGTGTACACTGTAGTGCACACTCAGCATCCCGGTGGGTTTCCACCTGCTGGCGCCATCAAAGGAGTGGCACACAGGAGATGTGATTGCGGAGCTTCCAGCATGCAAGGGGAAGAGGTGGGCGAAACAGAGGAAGAAATATGTAAGCATGAGGCATGTGCAGAGCAGCGTGCACTCAGAATGGAGTGCTTACTGTACATGAGTACAGACTGTTATTTCACTGAAAGGCTTGTAAAGCTGACAAGCGGCGATACTTGCATGAAGAAGAAGGCTGTGGCTGTGAATCGTCAGATAAAATATTCATTGATACAGAGCTGTGGGAAAGTTTCCCTCTTTATTCTGAGGTCATCTGCGGCGTTTGTGTGCTTTGGTTTCGCTCCTGTGAAACATTGACAGGTAATTGGCAACACTTTTTTCTCCGTGCCTGGTTTTTTGTTGCTTTGGCTCAGCCCGGCAGATCCTCTCCCCATGAACAAACTGCCTGAGGAAGAGCTCCAGGATTTAGTTTGACTTGGCCGGCTTTCCACAAGGTGAGATGACTTTGATCAGTGTCCCCCTTGTCTGATGAGGTGGCACTTTCCAGGCACAAATGCTGTTTTAAGCAAACAAAGGACTATCTCCCTCAGTGATTTGTTACAAGATTTAGGACATAGGGCTAGCAAAGGGCACTGGACGATTAAATGTATTTCTAGAGCCAAGTGTCTGAGCATCTAATGTGGTTTTGATGTCTAAATCAAGAGTCGGAATGGGAAAAAAAGATGGAAAGATTGGTACACTGTGGACATAATGTGAAATCTTCAACCTTTTAGGATAGATATACAGATGTATGCATTTATTGTGACGATCCTTCAAATGCAGTTGTCAAACACTTGAATAAGATATACAGTGTAATAAAGACAAGATGGTCACTCAACTGGAAAGTAGCTGTGATATTATCGGCCGGTCGATTCATCGGTCAGGCTCTAATTTAGTGCTGCATAATTTTTTCTCAATTTTTCCCATGACAAACTCCAAACACGATCCTCAGACGGCCTAAAGCATTTTAAAAGCTCTGAAAAAGCTCCCAATTGATAGCTACAGTCATGCTTGACACCTAATTACAGAGGTTTTTTTTTTAAGAGATTATAACTGATGTTAATAAAAGTTGAGCTCTCATAATACTTCTTCACTGGCATGAGGAAATCTCTTATTCTTATTGGATAGAAGACAAACTGTATAGCTTTTGAATAAAAGCCTCACACTGTGGTTCTGAAGAGACGTCACCATGTTTTGACTTCAACTTTGATTCATTCAGTATTTGGCCTTGATGGTCATTGTGAATATGTTCTTTACTTGACTAGCAACCAGACGCCAGCGGCTCTGACGTCCTTGTCATTGTTTCACTGGTAACATAGTGTCGCTGAGTGCTGTGACCTTCCTTGAACCTCACAAAGGTTACATTGTGAGACATTTGAACAATTCAGAGCCTCAACATCTGTGACCGAGCAATGCACTTTCAAGTGCCTTATATATGCAAGTATTTCTGTTGTCTTAAGAAAATGTAAACAGTGCTCAAACTGATTTTCTCTTCATGACATCACAGATCACAGACAGGTTTTTTTAGGAGCTCTGAGACTTTTTTTTAAATGCGTTAAAATGGAGCATAATATGTCACCTTTAAGCCACCAAGAAAACCACACGGTCTCCTATTTTTGGTGTAGCTCATCTTTTTTTATTTTTTTATTCTTCACATATTGACATGTTCCTTGTATTTTTACCAGGCATTTATTTACAGTGCATTATCTATCTGCCACCCATACGTCCCGTTTTTAAACGGCAGCTGCATTATTAGTGTCCTCATTGAGCATCGCTTGTGCTTTCCTTTGTCAGCGTGCGATCAAATTTGCCTGTTTACACAAATCTGCATCAAGAACTGTTTTCAGCGAATATTTACCAAAAGCCTGTTTGCCTGAGAGGCGAGCTCTTCCCTGGAGCAGGTGAGACGGAGCAACAGATGTGATGCCGGTTTGAACAGATGGTGCAGAAATGCAAAAAGGGTCAGGTGGTCTGGCAGCTCCTGCAGCCAATTGATTGGGCTTTCTCTCTTTTTTTTTTTTTTTTTTTTTTTTTTATAAGGAAAAAGGATTCCTGACCATAATCCACCCCCTCTACCCATACACACACACAAACACACACACACACACACACACACACACACACACACACCACATGAAAGTAGGATTAAGAGCTTCTAAACCCCAGTTACTAACAGTGGGCAGCTCTTTAACATATTCCTCTTGATTTGACAGCTATAATCATGCTTCTGATGAACGTTGCTTTCCCAGACAGTTAAAACTCAAAATGTTTGGAATCAAAACAAATGCAGCACATCTCTCCTGCACATGTATCTTCCACTCTCATTTGACGACGAATTCACGTTTTGCATGCACACCTCCAATCGAGCGTCACCTTTGCAGCACCCTGCTGTCATACATCTCGTCAAATATCTATCAATTAGCAAAGTGTGCTTACAAGTGCCCCTCTGCCATGCCGTACATCTGGGATTGCTAATTAAGATGACGTGTTACATAATTAATGCCTTCGCTCGACTAATTAGCGCTCGCTTAGTGCCTCAGCTTTGGAGTTGTGGAAATCGACACTGAACCGGTGTTAATGCAATTCCTCA